>NC_142954.1:22126446-22253946 GCF_046866305.1 Octopus bimaculoides | reverse complement strand
ATACTTTATAAGAATTTATCAAGTAGATAGCGTGAAAAAACCTCATAAGGAAAAAAACCCATAATTTTTTTCCATAAATATATATATATATATATCTACACACACACATTTATATATATTTTATTCTTTTACTTGTTTCAGTCATTTGACTGTGGGCCATATATAAATTTTAATTACATGACATATAACTATTATTTAACAACGCCCCAAATTTTTTGAATGTTCTAACTGACCTCGTTGTGTTAGTCTTACGTTATCAATGACCATAAATATTGTCTGAAAATAGATCAGAGCTTTTTTCTTAAGTACCACGTAAAAAGGCAAAAAACAATGGGTCATTATCATATGAGATAAGAGAGGAAGTGTAACCGTACCTCCATTGTGTCCCTGTTAATGGGTTCGAGTGAGACATAATGATGGCTATCTAGTATCAAGGCTCACAGGAGGACAACTCATTTGCATTTGGCAGCTGTGTTTTTAATTTACATTTAATTTGCATTTACTTTAGTGACTCAGACAAGTAAAAGAAGGTAGAAGTAAAAAAAACAGGCATATGTATAATGTGAGGTAGTGAGTTCGATTCCTGAACTGGGCTGTGTGTTGTGTTCTTGAGCAAGACACTTTATTTCACGTTGTTCCAGTTCACTCAGGTGTAGAAACGAGTTGGGACATCACTGGTGCCAAGCTGTATCAGCCTTTGACTTTCCCTTGGATAACATCAGTGGTGTAGAGAGGGGAGGTGGGCATGCATGGGTGACTGCCGGTCTTCCATAAATAACCTTGCCCAGACTTGTGCCTCGGAGGGAAACTTTCTATGTGCAATCCCATGGTCATTCATGGGTCTTTTATACACACACCACACGCGCACACACACACAGAGTATGTTGGGCAAAATGCTGCGTAGCGTTTCTTCTTGTTCTTTGTGTCAGATTCTGAAGATGGTGGGATTTTACTCTACACGTATGTGCGTGTGCATGCATGTGTGAGTGTGTGTGTAAGTACGTATGCATGTATGTTCTTTTATTTGTTTCAATCATCAGATTGTGACAATCCTGGAATTTGGGTCTGTGTGTGTGTGTATGTGGTGTGTGTGTGTGTGTATGTGGTGTGTGTGTGTGTGCTTATAATGCATTGATGTACTTCTAGCAGTGTTTCCGTACTGTGGCTGTTAGGTCCTTGTTGTTGATAATAAGACAATATCAGAAAGAGATAAGAAAGCAAAAGATACGAAGAAGAGGTGACTCGATGCTTTTTCTTATCTCTTCTTATCTTTTGCTGCTTTTCATGTCAACTTGTCCCCGCATCGCTTTATTGGTGTCAGCACACGTACAACTGCAAGGACATAATGCCCCGCCCCCAGAGATGTTTGTGGGTCTGTCATAGATGGAAACGGAAGTGTCTTCAACATTTTACGGGGTCTTCAAGACGGGTGAGATGGGAGCTAGGAAGAAACTCTGGCTCAGTACTTATCCTCCAATCAGGGGTCACGTCCTCAGTCAGGAACTCACTGCCCAAACGATCATCATCATCATCATCATCATCAATTATTTATGTTCTGAGTTGAAATTCCACTGGGGTCAACTTTACCTTTCATTTCCTTGGGGATGATAAAATAAGCACAATTTGAGCTCTGCAGTTGGTGTAATTCATTATCCCCTTCTTCTAGATTTGATGAATTGGTACCAAAATTAGAAGCAATTCTCGTGGCCTGCTTAGTCTGGCTAACATAGGACCAAACAATTAGCTATAATTTCTATTCTCCTTAATTACAGGTGTAACCAATTTTTGTAACTAACATGGACAGTGAACACACAGTTGGTTCTGGTATTTCCAAGGTCCATTCAATGGCTGTTTCTGGATTTACAAAGGTAAGGCTATGAAAATATTTTTCTCCACCTAGTGAGGGCATTTATTATCATCTGTGTTGACGAGCTCTCATGATTTGAGTCATGATGAATCTCTCATTAGCTGATTATGAAAACCATGGATGCCACCCCTATATATGTTGCAGTTACTCCTTTGAGAGAGCTTGGTGATCCTTGCCATTGATCTTCTAAGATTCCTCTGCTCAACATCAATGTAAGAAGCTCTGTCAAGCTCTTCTGCTATTTCTCCACAATCCACCATGCTGCAGTCCCATGACTTTGCCGTATCCCTAGCAGGGGTGGCCGAACGGGTGCTATGCCTTGCCAACGGGCAGTCAGTAACTGTGCAGAGCATGGCCATCACTCCATGAGGTATTTTCAAAATATCCGTGCACAGGAGTGGCTGTGTGGTAAGTAGCTTGTTTACCAACCATATGGTTCTGGGTTCAGTCCCATTGTGTGACACCTTGGGCAAGTGTCTTGTTATATCCTCAGGCCGACCAAAGCCTTGTGAGTGTATTTGGTAGACAAAAAATGAAAGAACCACGTTGTATATATATATATATATATAATCATAAATATATAAGGATCGGCATTAGATGCTTCACCAACATACTGAAAATTTAGAAATAGCAGTCAAAGAACTACCGATTCTAAACTACAAATTTTTTCTCTAATGGATGGCAATATTAGAGTAGCTTTATACTCTTAACCGTGAAACATTGTACATGATTAACTAAAGGCAGGTTTGTTTTTGCTTTTCTCTTCTATTTTTGTTCTGTGTGTGCCATAAATATCGCCATCCGTTAGAGAAAAAATTTGTAGTTTAGAATCGGTAGTTCTTTGACTGCTATTTCTAAATTTTCAGTATGTTGGTGAAGCATCTAATGCCAATCCCTATATATTTATGATTATAAATGGTTTTACTGATAAAGGTTTTTTTCATACTGAACTACTTGGCAAAATTGTTAATTATTAATTTTATTACTAATTGGCAATATATGTATATTTTTGTGTGTCTGTTTGACCCTCCACCAAACCATCGTTTGACAACCGATGTTGGTGTACCTACGCTTCTGTAACTTAGCGGACCCTCATGTGCCATTCAATATGTATAATAAAATCCTATGTATTTTTATGATTAAATATTATTAAGAATTATCTTTTAGCATTTACTTGTTCCAGTCATCAGACTACGACCATGCTGGAGTGCCACCATGAAGAAATTTTAGTTGAATGAATCAACCCCAATGCTTATTTTTTTTTAAAGCCTGCTACTATTGATTGCTTCTTGCTGAACCACTAGGTCACAGGGATGTAAATATACCAACACCGGGTGTCAAGTGGTAGTGGGGGACAAAAACAAACATGAACACACACACACACACACAAATATGGCTTCTTTTAGTGTGGTTGGGAAGCAAACTTCTTACCACAAAACCACGCCTTAGCCTTGCATAAAAGAAATTAAAATATTTTGTGTATTGTGGATGTATAAGCAATTTATTGTAACAAAATCTTATCTGGACCCCTAAGGGCCATAAGAACCCCAGTTGAAAACCACTGACATAGAGGTTTCTTTTGTGGTTTTAGGGATTTCTAGTGTGTTGTTTGTTATATTTTATTACTTAAAAAATTTTTTTTTTTTTTTGTAGAATTCTGCAGAATCTTACAATCTAGGACGGCCTTATTACACAGATCAAACAATTGATGAGATAATTAAACGAAGCCAACTGATCGGCTTGGAAAGTACAGGTAACTGAGTTAGAGTAGACGCATACATACACATAAACACAAATAATAATAATAATAACAACAACAACAACAAGAGCACTCAGAGAGAGAGCAAGCCTCTGCCAAGGCAACACCAACATCCTCTCAACAAATATCCAGAGATGATTTTTAAAAGAGAGTATCTGAAATAAACCCGACTGCTCTTGAGAATTAAGTTAAAAAAAACAGGCAAAATAATCCAGAATCCTTGTCTGGTACCAGATTGATCCCAAAATCTAATCATTTTGTGCCAGTCATGAGGCCAAACATCCCTGAAAGTTTCATCCAAATCCATCTAGCAGTTGTTGAGATATCTTGTCCATGGACAAACAAACAAACACAACTAAAAACAATACTTTTGCCTTTGCTAAGGCGGTACGTAAAATACTGTCTATGTGATCTCAAATTTTAAAGCAAACACATAATTTTCTTATGGTTTCTTAAACATTCACTTGAACAAAACTGTACAAATCCAAATATATGGTACCCAAGGCATAACACCTACATGAACTTCTAACTTATTGTCTCTTGAGGTCTCTGGGTGAGACTTGGATCCAACTTGTACAAATGCAAAACAAAAGTCAAACATAAAATAATAATAATAATAATAATCCTTTTTACTAAAAGTACAAGGCCTGAAATTTTGGGGAAGTGGCTTAGTCGATTACATCGACCCTAGTGTTTCACTGGTACTTAATTTATTGACCCTGAAAGGATGAAAGGCAAAGTCGACCTTGGCAGAGTTTGAACTCAGAGCGTAGCGATGGGTGAAATACCGCCATGCATTTTGTCCAGTGTGCTGGGGTCAATGTAAACGACTTAATCCCTTTGTCTGTCCTTGTTTGTCCCCTCTATGTTAACGCCCTGTGGGCAATGAAGAAATTATTATTATTATTATTTCTTGTTTTTTTTTCTTTCAGCAAATATATCCTACGATGTTCTAGAATTGGGAGCTGGCACTGGCAAATTCACCCAAAAGCTTTATCCAAGACTAAAACAGTTGAACAAAGAAGGAAACAAAGTAAATCCTTTCATAAAATTACAAATGTTCTCATTATTAACCACATCATTGTTTCTAAAGTAGCCATCTCTGTATCATGTTTAATGTATATATGCTGTTAAAAGGCCAGTCACTGTGGTATTTGTCCTGAGATAACATCTCTTATGGACCTGCTGTGTTGAAAACATATCAAATATTGGAAAGAAAAAAAATTCCCCAGCAGTGGCCATTGAAAAAACCAGATGCATTTTGGCATTTTCAGGCCTTTTCTATGGCACATATCTACATTATTTCATTTTATTTGCCATAAAGGCAGTACACAGAGTAACTACAGGCTGGACAAACACATTAATGAGATGACATGAATGATGAACGTGATGATATAAATGGGAGAAGACAGAAGCCGCCCGCCAATTTGAGGCTATAAACCTCTTATTTTACAATTTCAATTTATCATGTCTTTGAAATGAGGCACTTGCCTCTTACACTTTTCTTTTTATGGGCCACAAGCTCTTTCAATATGAGGCACGCGTCCTCTTACATTTTACTGCCCAACCAGACTCCATGCTTCACTTAAGCACTTCACTGGGCCACTTATGGTACATATCTACATGCTCGGAAAGGAATTTGTTGCTTCTGATATAGAAGAAAGTGGTTAAAACATTTGCTGAGGTTATGACTAACCACTTGGCCACTTAAAGTTCTGGAATGTGCAATTGAGGCAGTATTAAATTACAATAGCCACCTATGTATCATATTTAATGTATACACACTGTTGATGGGTCAGTTACTGCAGTACTTATCCTGAGATAACATCTCTCATGAACTGGGTGTGTTAAAAACACAATCAATATTGGAAGGAGTTGAAAATAGCTCCAGCAGTGGCAAGTAAGAAAGCCAGATGCATTTTGACCGTTTTGGAACTTTTCTATGGCACGTACTCACAGCTAGCCATATACTCAGAAAGGGAGTTGTTGCCTCTTATATAGGAAAATGTGATTAAAACATTCACTGATGTTATGAATAGCCACTTGGCTGCTTAAAATTCTGGAATGTGCAATTGAGATAGTATTGAATTAAAATAGACATCTATGTATCATATGTAATGTATACGGAGGCGCATGGCCCAGTGGTTAGGGCAGCGGACTCACGGTCGAAGGATCGCGGTTTCGATTCCCAGACTGGGTGTTGTGTGTGTTTATTGAGCGAAAACACCTAAAAGCTCCACGAGGCTCCAGCAGGGGGTGGTGGCGACCCCTGTTGTACTCTTTCACCCCAACTTTCTCTCACTCTTACTTCCTGTTTCTTGGGTAATGCTGCGATGGACTGGCGTCCCGTCCAGCTGGGGGGGAACACATACGCCATAGAAACCGGGAAACTGGGCCCATGAGCCTGGCTAGGCTCTAAAAGGGCGCATAATAAATAATATATATTTATATATATATATATATATATATATATATATATATATATACATGATGGACTCTCCCGTTGTTAGACGACATGAGGGTTCAACAATTTCTTACCGAACAACCACACAGATGATTTGTTTATAGTGATCAAATGTTTGTGTAGACATAAGCTCACTCCCTCCATCAGATCCACATTACCTGTACAGGTGCAACGGGTGCTACATGCCAGATGAAATGATCGCAGAGCAACGTGAAATGAAGTGCTTTACTCAAGAACACAATGCAACAGCCATTCTGGGAATCAAACCCATGATCTCGCAATCGGGAGTGCAACACCTTAACTACTGAGCCACGCGCCTTCACACACATACACAGACACACGAATAATTGAAGGTGGAAATATCAGTCAACTGTTGATTTAGTGACTGACTTAGTAAATGCATTTAGAAATTATTTGATATTTGTTGTTCTTTAGCCCCTGAAATATTTGGCTACTGACCCCTCAGAAGGTTTCCTGTCCACCTTACAAGAGACTTGTCCAGATGTAGAAACTGCTGCTGCTTCTGCTAATTGCTTAAAGGTACCAGACCATTCTGTCCGGGTGAGTAGCAGATTCCATTCTTTTAACACATTATTATTATTATTATTATTATTATTGCTTAGTGGCTGTGGAAAAAGGGGCTGTGTGGCGGACCCGTTTGAAAGGTTTCAAGACAGGCACTTACCTATCTGGCCAAGCCCTCATCCATTTCTTCAAGTATCATTTATAAAGGAAGGTGCTGCCTTCTTGCATGTTTATCAACAGTGGGAATGGCGAGGCTGGTAAGACTGAATCGATCCACTCTGAGTATGCTTTCCTAAGTAGGTGGAAAGAAACTAGAAGAGGGCACTTCCCATGCCTTGTGGGTGGCAGAATAACACGGGTCTTTTGCATAGGGTTACCCTGAATTACCCTAAGTGGACTTCCCCCTCTATTGTGGATTCTATTCATTTATCAATGATTTATTTCTATAATTTCTATTTATATATCCTTTGTTGTATCCTTTGTATCGTAGAATCTCCCTTCGATCCATGTAAGTCCCACCTGTTTTTGTGTGTTGTATCTTGCCCTTTGATATTGTCCTCCCTGTGCCTTTGTGTGTGTGTGTGTGTGTGTGTTCTTGTCTTGATGTTAGACATAGGTTTTAAACAAGCATTATTGTTATACAAGTGAGTTTAATCATCTCCAGTTTTCTGTGAAAAAATATGTCTGGCCTTGGGAAAACATTACCTTTCTTGAGAATTGGTGAGGGTTGGTGACAGGATGGGCACCCAGCCATAGAAAATCTGCCTCAACAAATTCTATCTAATCTATGCAAACATAGAAAAGTAGAAAACATAAAACATAGAAAAAGGAAAAGAGCCGAAAAGTAAATGTTAAATGATGATGATGATGTATGCATCATATTGATAAAGATGATGATGATGATGGTGTATACATAAATTTGCTGTTTCTTCATTTTGGTTATGTTTCAATTTCAGTTGGTAGCAGCTGCGCAATCCTTCCATTGGTTTGCTACAGAGGAAGTTCTCCAAGAAATCCATAGAATTTTGGTCCCTGACGGAATGTTAGGTAAGTTCATGGTTTCATTATCATCAAAGTCGTTATTGTTTTTGCTATTGTTAATTGCTGTGATTCTCGTTAAGGTCTTTAGTAATCAGGATTCAAATTTCATCAAAATTGCAGATGAGGGTTCTCTCCCTTTTTACACACCCTAAAAAAATTCTAATCATCCCATACCACTGATCTTTATGTGCAGATTCCAAAATTCCAGTCTTATGGAACCTGTTAAAAGGATTTTGCTCCTAAAAAATGGAGGTCATGGAGCTCTAAAATGTGGGAGTTAAGGCCCCTATTGGGGGTAGGTGTCTTAATATCAAGCAGAGAAGTTGAATTGTTGAGAATCTTTTTAACTTGGGTCTTATATGTATATATATATATATATATATATATATATATATATATATATATATAAATAAGGATAAGATCGATATTTAAAATATTGATCTTATCAAGTGGTCAGCATGGGAATAAAAACCATCAAAGGTAATAATTATTTAAAATTATAATACAGGGTATCAAGAGATACCACCACGCTGAAAAAATAGCAGTCAAATCAGGATTTGACTGCTATTTTTTCAGCGTGGTGGTATCTCTTGATACCCTGTATTATAATTTTAAATAATATATATATATATATATATACATATATATATAGTGACATTTGTTCTCATCAATTTTTGTAGATAATCTTTTATCATTTGAGTCACTGATTAATCCATTGGGAATCTTTGACCAGTGGTTCATATAATAAAGTAGACAATATAAAAAATATGAAAATTGAGGAATTGGCTGTGAAAAAAAAGTTAAAGAAGTTTTGAAATAAAACAGAGTTATTTCTTCAATTTTCAGTTCTTGTATGGAATCGTGCTGATGTTCGCATCCCATGGGTAGAAGCAGCTTTCAATCTTCTCCTTGAAAACTACCCTCCCAATACACCCCGGGAAGCATCTGAGGAATGGAAAAAAGTCTTTGAATCCTTTACAGACTTCCAACAGCAGTTTTATACCCAACCTTCAGGTCCAGTGATTCAGGTGAGGAATTATCAACACCATGTAATACAAAGGGGTTACTGAAATGTTCCTGGCTTTAAGGGCATCGTGAAAGGCCTAGTTGGAGGTCCAACCTTCCGAGTTCTTTTATAGTGTTTAGAAAAACTGAAGGACTGCTGCAATAAGTGTGTGAATCTGAGAGGGGAATATGTTGGATAATATTATAATTAACTGATCCTTCTATATTTTCTTTTTCCTGAAGCTAGGAACTTTTCAGCACTCCATTATATATCCATGTAGGTTTTAAATTTTGAATTGGAAGCAGCATGTCTGTCTGTATGTATGTCTATCTGTCTGTATGTCTCAGTCAGTCAGATTTCAAGATTTTCTTGCCAGTTTCTAACCTGTACCCAAGGCTCCTTCATTGGAATGTCAACATCAACAACAGGGTGTTTTTGTGTGTATATATGTATGTACATGTGCAGATTTGTATGTTTTATGTATGTATTCTGATGCATATAGTTGCATATCTAGACATGCTCATATATATTTAAATGATAAACTTCTGGAAAGTTTTACAGTTCCAGTGATGGATTGGATCTGTAGTCTTCGAGCCTGCTTTCTTCTTTCTGGTTTTGAGAAGCTTAATTTCTCAAGATTGGTATTTAGGCAGTGTGTTACATAACCCAGAGCCCCAATAATTACAGGTATAAACCTGCACTTATAATCTGGATAGAGTAACTACAGATTTCTCGATAGTTCAGCATAGATATTCTCTTTTCCACTGATCTTCATCTATATGTTAACATCTGCTGGACAACTAATTTCCACAACTGTACACAGTTTCTCTTCTCTATCCCAAATCATTATATCAGGTCTGTTGTGCTTACACATGTATGTATGTATAGATCGCTGACCACGACATTCAAATTTGTTTTCTCTGTGTTTTTCTCCTTATTCTTTCTGTTGAAGAGCGTAGCTTGAAACGTTAAAGACTTTCTCTATTCCCGAGCGTTAAACTAATAAATCCTTTTGTTGTTTACACCACCTGTCCTCGTCTGTTGTTGTTTTTTTCGTAAATTCTCCCATATACATATATATATGTGTATGTATGTATGCATATATATATATATATATATATATATATATATATATATATGATGATACATATACATGCATATATATATATATATACACACACATGCTTTTATTACTTTTCTCTGTTTTTTTTTTTGTTATTTAGGGAACGAAATCCACAGTCATTAACTACTTCCTGTCTGTTAGTGTTATAGCCTCATTAGATGACCTGGAGAAAGAAAAAGTGAAAGGCGATTTTGTCAAACTACTAAATAAATGGTTTCCTGACAGCACAGAAGAAACACCTGTAGAATTTCCATTTCAAACTCACCTTTATGGATTTGTCAAACAATAATATATAAATACCTGTTGATCAATGGAGCCAGTAAAATAATTTCCCATTGAGCACTGGGGCCAATGTAATAAACTTACCTCTCACCTGATCCTGGCTTTGTGCCAAAACTTGAAACCAATTTAATGAATAATTCTGGTAATTAAAAAACTAAATTCTTATTATTGAAATCAACCAATGATCTATCTTTATTTATAATATTCACAATCTATTTAGCGGTATTTTGTCTGTCTTAATGCTCAGAGTTAAATTTCTGCCGAGGTCAACTTTACCTTCCATTCTTTCAGAGTCGATGAAATAAGCACTGGTGTTGATGTAACCGACTTTACCCCCACCCCTGAAATTTCAGGACTTGTGCCTATAGTAGAAAGGATTATTATTATTATTATTATTATTATTATTATCATTATTAAGGCAGTGAGCTGGCAGAATCGTTAGCAAACTGGGCGAAATGCTTAGAGGTATTTCGTCTGTCGCTACATTCTGAGTTCAAATTCCACCGTGGTTGACTTTGCTTTCATTTTTTCAGGGTCGATTAAATAAGTACCAGTTACGCACTGGGGTCGATGTAATTGATTTAATCCCTTGCCCCAAATTTGAGGCCTTTTGCTTCCAGTAGAAAGGATTATTATTATTATTATAGTTGTGAACTGGCAGAAAAGTTACTGTGCTTAATGGACTTTCTGAGTTCAAATTCCAGCTGAGTTTGACTCTGACTTTCATCCTTGTGGGGTTGGTAAAATAAGTACCAGTTGAGTACTGGGAACCAATGTAATTAACTTAAGCCCTTCCTCAAAATTGCTGGCCTTGTGCCAAAATTGGAAACAAGTATTTAGTTAGCTTTCAGTAAAAAAGACAGCAACATTGAGCTGTTGTCAATGCTGAGCCTGTTGTTGGTATTAGAGAAATGCAGCTTGTGTAGCTGTACTTGGGGAATGAAATTGAAGGATTCTTATATTCATGGAATGTATAAACTAATAAAAAGATATGAAGAAATTGTTGTTGTTGTTGTTGTTAATAAGAGTAAAACATTTCTGATTTATTCATTTTTACAGTATATATATATATATATATATATACATTATTTAAAAGCAGCAGAAACATAACAAAAAACTGTTACTCGGAGTTGCACGTTCCTGTTCACCGATGAACGGGAACGTAAAACTCCGAGTAACAGTTTTTTGTTATATTTTGTTATATAAAGTATATTATTCTACCTCTGGTATTTGAGTACTCTTTTTTCCACCTTGTTGCACATTTATGTGCTTACACCGGTATATATATATATATATATATATATATATATATATGTATGTAAATAATTTATAATTATAAATATATAGGGATTGACAGTAACCTGCTTCTCCAACATACTGAGAATTCAGAAATAGCAGTCAAAGAACTACTGATTTCAAAACTACAAATTATTACTCCAGATTGATGTTATAAATTATTTACCGAAGAAGGTTTTTTTTCATACTGAGCTACCCGGCAGAATTGTTAATTATTAATTTTATTACTAATTGATGATTCCCTGCCCTGCATATCTATATATATGTATGTATGTATATATGTGTGTGTGTTCATGATATTTGAAGTTAACTATGTTTCTATTGTGTGTGTATGTATGTATATGTATATGTGTGTGTGTGCTCAGGACACATAAAATGCACTCAGTCCACTCTACTGGGTGTTTGGTGTTAGGAAGGACATCCAGCCATAAAAACTGTGCCAAAACAGACATAGAAGTCTGGTGCAGGCTTCTGCCTGGCCGGCTCCTGTTAAACCATCCAATCCATGCCAGAAATGGAAGGTGGAGGTTAAATAATGATGACAATGATGTATGTATGTATCTATTTATATATAAAAGAATATGTGTGTGTGTGTGTATGTGTATATATATATATATATAAATAATACAAATAATATGTGAGTATATGCATATATACGTACATGTATGTACATACCTACATCTACATGTATATATAGATGCATATCTGGGTACAGGACGTTGCAAAAAAACGTGGACAAAATGATAAACGGAGCATAGAAAACACACAGGCCACATAGAGAACATTTCCTTCATCAGCTGCCACCATTCTAAAACTAAGTGCTTCGAAGAGTTAGGGCAGGACGCATTGTTAGAATGGCTCTTCCCATGGACCACAAATTAGGGTTAGGGTTGGGGTTTTAGGGTTAGGGTTAGGAGTACGGAAACAAATGAAAAATGAAGAAATTGGGGGAAGAAGAAAGTGGGGTGCAAAAAATTTCAAAATTCCGATTTTTGGCAATGTTCCGGAATCTCCTTATCCGAAAAGGTGGGTTTTTGGAAAAAAAAAAAAAAAAAAAAAAAAAAAAAATTGCGAGAAAAGGGGCGGGGCCTGAGGAAGTCTTTCCAATCAGTGTTTAAAATAAGTCCAAAGTTTTTTCTTAAATCTCAGCAATGGACCACCCTTGAATGCATCATCATTCCATTAAATATATTTTTATGGAAAGAAAAATATTAAATAAACATCAATATACGCCAGAGTGACAAAGAAACGAGGAATGTATCAGGTTGTCATGAGATGGGCTAAAAATAACAGCTAAATAGCCCTTAAATCACGCACAAATTTTTTCCCATAATCGTACGAATTCCCGTGTGTACTCTTTTACTTGTTTGTCATTTGACTGTGGCCATGCTGGAGCACCGCCTTTAGTCGAGCAAATCGACCCCAGGGTTTATTCTATGTAAGCCTAGTACTTATTCTATCAGTCTCTTTGGCCGAACCGCTAAGTTACGGGGGCGTAAACACACCAGCATCGGTTGTCAAGCGATGTTGGGGGGGGGACAAACAAAGACACACATACATATATACGACGGGCTTCTTTCAGTTTCCGTCTACCAAATCCACTCAGAAGGCTTTGGTCGGCCCGAGGCTATAGTAGAAGACACTTGCCCAAGGTGCCACGCAGTGGGACTGAACCCGGAACCATGTGGTTGGTAAGCAAGCTACTTACCACAGAGCCACTCCTGCGCATAGAACACAAATGCGCACAATTTTTTTGGAAATTTTCCCAAAAACAAAAACATTACGAGGGGTTATATGGTGGGGGGGTTAAAACAGAATTCCGTCCCCACTTGTATAGGTATGCCAACGATGCAACAAATTCAATATCAATTTATATGCATAAATTATCTCGCGAAAAGTATTACCTTTGAAATATTGCTCAGCCAAGACAACAACTTTATGTGTCTCACATTTCTGTGTTACACCGGGAAATCTATTTCAAGCCGCACTTCGTACACGCACGTACGTACGCACACACATACATACATATATAGATCTGTATGTATGTAAAATCAGCCGGTTGTATTTATTTCACACGAAATACTCTCAAGATTTGCACTGTTTATAAAGAGATGTTTACTTCCAGCCGCTTCCAGTGATGTTAGACACGTGCCCCTTCGTGCTGGGTTCATCGCAGGATTATTTAAACTATTATTATTATGATCGTGGTGTAGATGTGATTTTTCTGTAGAAAAAAAACATGAAAATAAATTGGTAAGTCAGTCTCGAATTCAGTATTTACTGAAAGTATTGTTTCATTTAATAACACGAAACAACGGGGACCGTGACGGTCAAACTAAAGCGTTTGACCCCGTGACAAAAATATACCCTACAGCATAAAAAAGGAAGACCCCTCCTTGGACAACGTATTCGAGATAACTTTTTTAAAAAGACGGGATGATCACGGTCGAAAACGTCCGTGCTAACTTGTAGGGCTAAATAACATATTTGTGATATATGGTTCAAAAATACTGAAAACAAAAGACAGACATGTGAGGGATCAAGCAGGTGTATTAGTTTGACGTTCGAGAAAAATGGAAAAAAGTCTTTGACGTTTCGATTTATAATATATATATATATATATATATATATATATATATATATATATATATATATATATATATATACGTGTGTGTGTGTATTAGTAGGTAAATTTGAAAAATTACGGCGTATATGCGTGGAATTGAGGAATGTATAAAAACGTCAAGGTGTACGCTAAATACCGAAACGAAACGTGATTATTATTTATAGTTTTTAAGAGAAAACCATTTAACCTTTTAAATATTTAACGAAGCCTAAACATTAACCCTGACGCTAAAACCCTAACACCGTAGTGAAGATCGTGCGGGTGTTACGGAAAAGGCCGATCTTTGGTAAAGATCGCCAAAGACACTTTTTAGGGAAAAGGCCGATATTTAGGACATTAAAAACTAACAAAAAAGTAGCTTGTAAGAGGTAATAATGCAAACGAAAACTTGACAACTGGTGTTGGTGTGTTTATGTCCAACATAACCTAGCAGTTTGGCAAAAGAGATTGATAGTATAAGAACCGGGGGTTAATTTATTTGACTAAAAATTCTTCATGGCTGTGACCCAGCATGGCCACAATCTAATGACTGCAACATGTAAGAGATAAAAAATAAAAGTAGATGAATTGTTTGGAGAATAAAATAATATGTATTGTTTTCCAGGGACAGAGCACCACCAGATGCCAAAGAACTGCAGCATTTCTTTACAGAGGAAAGTTTTAAGGAATGGTCTGCTCCATGTGACTTGACAGATAAAATTGTAACAAAGTTCAAAGAACTTGGTTCATTCCATGAATTTTATTGGCAGAAAGCCAACGCTGTTGATTCCAGTAAATTGGTTAATGCTGATGTTTATTGTGAGCAGTCCCAGAAGCCATCCGGTGCTGTGCAACTGGCTTGTAACACCAACCAAATGACTAAGGTTCAATCTGCAGCAGATGCACTTCAAAGTACTTGTCAGAAAACCGACATTTCACCTGTCAAATCTCAAAATGTAGAACTTCTTCACCACAAAGATTGGTAAATATCTTCATCTTTTCTTTTACTGGTTTTAGTAGTAAAGGCTTGTGGCTTAGTGGTTGGGGCATCCAGCTCATGATCATAAGGTTGTGAGTTCAATTCCCGACGGCACATTATGTCCTTGAGCAAGACACTTCATTTTTCACATTGCTCCTGTCCACTCAGCTGGCAAAAAATTTGAGATTGTCCTCATCGTCTCCTCCCTTCTTCTTCTTCTCCTCTTCTTCAGGTGGAGAGCTGGCAGAATCATTAGTACGCTGAGCAAAATACTTGTCAGTATTTCGTCTGTCTTTATGTTCTGAGTTCAAATTCCACCGAGGTCAACTTTGCCTTTCATCCTTTCGGAGTCGATAAATTAAGTACCAGTTGCATACTTGGGTCGATCTAATCGACTGCCACCCCTCCCCCCAAATTTCAGGCTTTGTGCATAGAGTAGAAAACCTTATATATTCAGACTGTACATGTACTTTAGTGTGTCTCCTAATTCTACTTTGTACTTTTTGTTTCTTTTTTTCCAAGGCACGTCCCTTACCCAAGGATTTCATGGTTCACCAAATCCGAACAAGCATTTTATGTCCAACATTTCCTGTATTTCAAGAACCACAAAAAACTCGATGATAAGGCCCTTTCCAAATATACTGAATTAGCTGTAAGTGTGGCTTGTGTTGTCCGTTTTGTACTTTATTTAGTAAAAATGCAATAAAAAAAGATAAATGTTTTTTAAAGTTCTATTTTTGTTTTATATGTAATTGAATTTATTGCTGGTGGGTGCAGTCATGGCTGCGTGGTTAAGAAGATTGCTTTGTAACCACATGGTTTTCGGGTTCAGTTCCACTATGTGCCACCTGGAGCAAGTTTCTCCTACAGTAGCTCTGGGCTGACCAATGTGTTATGAGGGGATTTGGTAGATGGAAACTGTGGAAACCTATTGTTTGTGTATGTGTGTGTGTGTGTGTGTGTGTGTTCTTTTACTTGTTTCAGTCATTTGGCTGCAGCCATGCTGGAGCACCGCCTTTAGTCAAGCAAATCGACCCCAGGACTTATTCTTTGTAAGTCTAGTACTTATTCTATCGGTATCTGTTGCTGAACCGCTAAGTTACAGGGACGTAAACATACCAGCATCAGTTGTTAAGTGATGTTGGGGGACAAACACACACACAAACATATACACACACATACATATATATATATATATATATATACGATAGGCTTCTTTCAGTTTCTGTCTACCAAATCCACTCGCAAGGCCTTGGTTGGCCTGAGGCTATAGTAGAAGACACTTGCCCAAGGTGCCACGCAGTGGGACTGAACCCGGAACCATATGGTTGGTAAGCAAGCTACTTACCTCACAGCCACTCCTGCAATATATATATATATATATATACACATACATATATATATATATATCTACATACATAAATGTCTTCCTATATTGTTGTTCGGCCTTAAGTTGGCTCTGACTGAGCAGATCTATGACTGAAATTGTTCCAGCCTTGACTATACTGTCTGTCTGTCTGTCTCTCTCTCTCACAACATTTGAGAAGAGTTATATTCTTTTATTTATTCATTTTTTTTTCAGAAAATGCATCAGAGAGTCCATCTCGAACAAGAGGAATTCATGGATTATTTGAAGCTGGTCAGTCTGAAGTTTAAAGAACACTATGCATTCTTGCCACCTGTGGCACAAAGATACATGCAGGTACTTGAAATATACTGACGAGCATTTCTACTTTCATATTTCAAAATATCATCATCATCATCATTATTTTATGTTGACTTTCCATGGCAGCATGAATTGGATTGTTTGAGGAGATGCAACAGATCAGATGACCACACCTTACTCCAGTGTCCCAGTGTTAGCATGGTTTCTGTCTGGACATCCTTTCTAATGCCAGCCACTCTACTGAGTGTACTGGTTGCATTTTCCATGGCACCAACATTAGAAGTGTCTCTTTGTAACCTGCAAGACTGATGAATCCTCTCGACTCAGAGGTACAACAGGAGAGTGAGGGAGGCTGCTTTATGCAAGATGTTGTGAAGTTTGGGTATGATGGGAGGAACAGGAACAGGTTTATTGTTACAGGGGAGATTCATGGCTACCTTGAGACGGAAACTGAAAGAATCCCATCGTGTGTGTGTTAGTGTCTTCTTGTCTTGATATAGCACGGTAGTTGTAAATGAGTATCACTGTTATACAAGCAGTGTTCTTTTTTTCCAGTCTTCCATGAGAAACATGTTTGGTCATGGGGAAATGTTTACTTGGAAACTGGGAAAAGGAGGATTGGTGACAGATAGGTCATCTGGCCAAAGAAAATCTGCCTCAGCTAATTCCCTCTGACCCATGCAAGCATGGAAAAGTGAATGTTAAAATAATCATGATGATATCCATCCTGGATCACATTATCCAATCTGTTCTTCCACTTTCAAGACAATAGGCTGTGGTTCAAGAGAGATTTAGCTGCTGTTTCTAGTAGTTTGAGCAACTCTTCAGAGGATTTCTGTTTGGT
The DNA here is from genome assembly GCF_046866305.1 of Octopus bimaculoides. Classification (NCBI taxonomy): domain Eukaryota; kingdom Metazoa; phylum Mollusca; class Cephalopoda; order Octopoda; family Octopodidae; genus Octopus; species Octopus bimaculoides. The sequence goes on along the minus strand of NC_142954.1, from coordinate 22,236,489 downwards.
GTGCAAACTCAATTTTTATTTTCTTTCAGAATCTGCAATTCCAAAGCACTGCTTATAATGGCAAATATATTCTGATTCCTTTTTTTTTTTGTAGGAGAAATATGAGGTTGATCTTGCCCGTCTCCATTCCTGTGATCAGTTTTACATAACTTTCGACAAAGTTCCAATATTTTCCAACAAGGTGACAAGTCATAAATTTTGTGACAGTAAAACTGTGCTTGAAATGGTAAGTTTCTCTCTTCATTCTGCATCACTAATTCCAAAATTTAGGGAATGGAGCAGGTAAAATCCAGGTTGTATACATATCATTGCTTGCAGAACTTTGGAAGTAGTAATTACTCGATGAGGGCCACTCTGCTAGCTACTCATCAGGCTGAAGATGCCTTAATCAAATGAAGGTTACATTGTCGTCAAGGAATTCCATGTTAACTCGTAGGGGATTTGATCGAAATTTGAATTTTTATTCACATACACAGCAACCCCCACTTGTTATCCATGAACTATAAAATAACCATTTTCAGCTTATCAAACTTCGATATGGGAAAAATTTAATAAACCATTATTGTTCCTGAAAGGTGTTTTTTTTATGTCTCTCAAAGCTTACTAGCTTCCTACACTTGGATACTTGGATCTTACATTTACATATTACGATAGATACATGCATGCATACATACATACACACTCACACATACATACAGCTGTTAAACAGGGCAGTAAACATTAAGGCAAGCCAAACATCTCAAGTTGTATACAATAATATTTCTTCCTATAATAATATTGTATGCAATTTGAGATGTTTGCCGTGCCTTAATGTTTGCTGTCCTGTTTAGCAATTATATATCCGCTGCATCGGAAATCTGCAATGGTTCCATAACTACCATCTTGGCTATAACCTTGGAGCCCTAGTAATCTGTTACAGCACTTACCTAGCGTACCTGGTCGTTTAGATCACCTGTGAACTAAACCCCCATACTTTGTATGTGTGTGTGTATATATATATATATATATATATATATATATGCAAGTAAAAATAAATACAAAAGAGGGTTTTTTTTTTGTATGATTGTGTATAGAGGAATATATTATTTTGTTTAAAAGAGTTCCAACACTGTCTGTTTTTTATGTTTTATTTATATTCCTGCAGAACCAATGTGGGGTATAGAATATGGAATATACAATATATAATATAAAATAAAATAAAATAAAAATGGATGGCACCATGAAATAAAGTATTGAATGTAGATGAAATATTGAGTGTTCAATATATATATGGTGGTTGTCTACTCCTTAAACAGAGTTTGACCACCTCCTGCACCTACACCTTAGCCCTTTCATGGCGTCTGATGTGGCTTTTTAAACCAGACAGTGTTTTGAAAAAACACCCACACAGATTGCACCTCTGATTTGCACTACGAATACCTGCAAGTAAGTTCTGCTCATTGTGGATCCTAACATGTCTTTTAAGACCCCCATTGGATTTGCAAACCCTCTGGCACACACCACATTCAAACGTGTGCACAGACATATAATCAGAATAGCTGGATGAGGTTTGTTTTCCATGGGTTCGCAGGTGAGATTTGAGGCCAGCCAAGGACAGACATGGTCTGTCACAGACTGTGCACACAAAAAGGTCCTTGTCATTCACCTTCTCAGTCTTTACATTTTTCCTTAAATATCTCTTGATATATGTTAGTATAAGTGGTGTAAACTGTATCTACGTTTAGTGAGCATATGTGTGGATTAATGATTAGTTAGTACAAACTATATTGGTTTCCAATTTTGGCACAAAACCAGCAAATTCGGGGGTGTGAGGTGGGGGGGGGGGGGGGGCAAGCCAATTACATTGGCCATCAGTGCTTGACTGGTCCTTATTTTATTGACCCTGAAAGGATGAAAGGCAAAGTCAACCCTGGCAACATTTGAACCCAGAATGTAAAGGTAGGTGAAATGTCGCTAAGCATTTTGCCCACTGTGCTAACAATTCTGCCAGCTTGCGGCCTTCGTTAGTACAATGTTAAGTTAATGATTTGAAGATGCAGTACAGACTGTGATTGTGTCTTCAAATTTAAATTTGGTCTAATTGCAGGTAATCAGAGGTGAAATTTTAATTAATGTGGGTAAAGAAAGGTAAATGGCCAACATTTGATGATGGATGGGTCTCAGACAGGTGGTTTTAAATGTGACTAAAGGCAGTCTTTGTATGACAAGTGTGAGCTATCATTCACCATAGCAACTGATGCTGTATGATTCTTTATGAATCTGTCTTTTACTTCAGGGAAATGTTCCAGCCTGTTTGCTGACAAACAAAAAGAATAAACCTAAAACAGTTTTAGATTATAAACATCTGACATCACGTTATCCAATCCACCAGAAGACACCAGGTAAACATGATTCCAGTTGGTGCCACCAGGTGAGAATACCACATTCTTTGTCTGTCTTGTCTTCATTCTTTGTTTTCTGTCTTCTTAATTATCTTTTGTCTTGTTTTGTCTCCTGTCTTCTCCTATGATTGTAATAATTGCTATGTTAAGGTAGCGAAGGTACATTGCTCAGTGGTTAGAGCAGGGGTTCCCAAACGGGGTCCACGTGGATCCCCAGGGATCCACAGAAGCTTTAAGGGGGTCTACGAGTAAAAAATTGTAATTTGTGGGTCCATATATATATATTTTGTTTCCTAGGAGAGCTACCAGTATTTATTGAAATTTTCTAGATTTGTATTCGGAATTTATGTTATGAATATAACGAAATCATTTCATTGTTAATTTTCACTAACCTACTAACAAATATTTTATTTCAAAAATTTACATGTCTATATGTGGGGTCCACAGATGATAAGACAGCTCTCAGGAGGGCCACAAGCAAAATAAGGTTTGAGTGTTGGTAATAGGTTTGATTCTCAGTCCGGGCTGTGTGTTGTGTTCTTGAGCAAGAAACTTTATTTCACGTTGCTTCAGTTCACTCAGTTGTAGAAATGAGTTGCGACGTCACTGGTGTCAAGCTGTATCGGCCTTTACTTTTCCTTTGGATAACACCAGTGGTGTAGAGAGGGGAGGCTGGTGCAGATGGGTGACTGCGGGTCTTCCATACACAACCTTGCCCTGGACTTGTCAGAGTAATGTTCATCCCCTTTTAGTAGGCCTGTTTAGACTAGATGTTGGGTGCCGGGTCGAGGGGTTAAGGTGAGACAGAATGATTTGACTTGTGTTGGAGAGGATAAAGGATAAATTGCTGAAAACATCTTACAAGCTTTTGTTAATCTGTAGGTTTGCAGTGAGGACCAAAATGCTGAAGAATTAGCCAAGAAATACCAATGTGATATTGTCGTTTCATCAAGTGTTTTGAATTGTCTTGTGAGAAACCATTCCCCTGGTTTCAAGAACAATTGGGACATTTCTGTCATCATAAAGAATTACAACCTGCCAGGTAAGACTTTCAGACTTTCAGAATACCAATGTCTTCCTTATTGTCATCACTGTGGTGCAGGCATAGCTGTATGGTAAGAAGTTTTCTTCCCAACCACATGGTTCTGGGTTCAATCCCACAGTCTGGCACTTTGAGCAAGTGTCTTCTACTATAGCCTTGGTCCAACCAAAGCCTTGTGAGGAAATTTGGTAGACGGAAACTGAAAGAAACTAATCATATATGTGTGTGTGTGAGTTGGTGTCTAGACATTGTGTGATATTTGTAAATGAGTGCCACCATCTTACAAGCAGTGTCCAGTCTTCTCCGAAAATGTGTCTGGTCTTGGAGATATATTGGTTTCCAATTTTGGCACAAGGCCAGCAATTTTTAGTGGATGGGTGGGTGGGGGGCAAGTTGATTGCATCGACCCCCAGTGTTCAACTGGTACTTATTTTATTGACCGCGAAAGGATGAAAGTGGACTTTGGTAAAATTTGAAGTCAGAACATGAAGATGGACAAAATGTTAAATGATGAAGATAATTGGTATCTTTATCACTAGTACAAGCAAACTTCTATGAGGTTGCTCGACTTGTTAGAAATAGCAGCCAATTTCCTTCAATTCACATGCTGTCATCTTAAAAAGAGAAAAAATATATTGGTTAATCTATTCTTAGATACACTGTTTGAAAACAAAAGCATTCCAGCCATGGCCATCCCACAGGTTGCTCCAATCAGGAAAAGTCTACAGCTAAAGACTTCCCAACCATGACTGTCCTGTAACCTGGTTTTTCAGGCATAGTTTACCTTGGGCTACATTATTCAATGTGTCTTTTATGTTTAGGTGCAATGTAAAGGAGATTTGGCTTCTATTTTTAGCAAGTTGAGCAAGCTTGAATAATTTTATTGATGATTATAATTGCTGCCTTTGAATTAACTTCGTCTTTAACCCTTTAGTGTTTGCATTATTCTGCCAAAATTAATGCTTTTTCATCCACATTGTTTTGAACTAATCATGCATTATCTTGTAGCTATGAGATTTTGATGAGGTAGCTGTTAATTTTTAGAACGATATTGTAGGGCTGGTGTGAGAGACCAGATCTGGCCAGTTTGAACATAAAACAAGCAGAATACTTTTGGCCGGATATGGCCGGTTTAAATGCTAAAGGGTTAAAGATGAATCATTATAATGTTCTTATCATTATTGCCCTTTTAATAATTTAATTTTCCTTTTTAGGACCCGAGGGGGAATTCCAGCACAAAGTTGTCTACTTGAATAAACCCTTTTATCACTCATTAAACACTCGTGAAATAAACTCGAGGTTTCACAAGATCTCACTTGCAAGTAAAATTCTATATCCACATCATATGACATGTTTTTCTTTTAATTCTTGCAACGGAGATAACAGCGATGTTGATGTTGATGTAACAGAATTGGAAACGTTTGGCATTGGCCAATCTGTAAAGAAAACCTACGAGAAAGACAAACGCAAAGAACCACAAACACAAAGTACTTTGGCTCAATCCTCTAACGACAAAACTACTGAAACTGCCCAGAATCTGTCTCCTACGAAGACTTTACCTCTTAATAAAGATTTAAAAACCACAAACGAAATCAGTGGAAGTTCATCTGCAATTTCCTCAGAGAAAGCAGTTCATTTAGAAATATCTGAACCCCTTACAGATCATTTGGTTTCTCCTAGCAAAGATTGTTGCAGTTTTACTTCCACTTCTACCGACAGGAGACACCCACTGGTGCCAGCCTGTCATTACTTTCCAGAAGAATCTACATCAGCGTCTGAAGACAGTGATCATTCTTCTCACTTGATCATAATTACCGACGACAACACAGATTTGGATAAAAGTATTGACAAGACCAAATGTGGGGAGATGGCTGATGCTGTATCTAAGGTAACACTTGAACAGTTTTCTTTGATACATTGTTTTCAAATTTTGGCACAAGGCCAGCAATTTCGAGGGAGGGTGTAAGTTGATTACATCAACCCCAGTGCTCAACTGGTACTTATTTTATCGACCTTGAATGGAAGAAAGGCAAAGTCAACATCGGTGGAATTTGAACCCAGAATGTAAAGACAAGCAAAACACTGTTAAGCATTTTATCTGGTGTGCTGCCTTAGTTTTCTTTTAATATACTAAGTTTGTTAATATATAAGAATTAAGTTTGGATGGAAACCATAAAATTTCTTTTTCCTCTCAACATATAAACTTATTCACATTTGACAACTTTATACATTAATCTTTACCCCCCCTCCCGATTACTTTGCTCTCCCACCCCTATATAATGTGTGGTAGCCATGTATCCCTTCTGTAGTAAGTTACCTATGGTTGTCCCTCTATCCTGCTAAGCCATGGCATAAAGCCACCTCCTCCCCCTTGAATATTCCCCATCAGCCAGCGGTGGGAACTGTTTCCCTTTTATTCTGTCTCTGTCTTTCAAGGTACTTGGCCACCTCACTAGTGCTGGTGCCACATAAAAGCACCCATTACACACTGTAAAGTGGTTGGCATTAGGAAGGGCATCCAGTTGTAGAAACCAGGCCAAAGATAACACTGGAGTGCAGCTTGCAGAATCTTGTCAAACCAAAGTTCATGCCAGCATGAAAAATGGATGTTAAATGATGATGCTTTGTGTTTTAGAAGCCAAAACATTTAAAAGTTACCAGAAATAACTGTTAGTTCAGAATTCAAGTTGTATCTTTACCACAAATTACAAATATTTCATTTTTCAATCTGTGATCAACAGATTATTTCAGATTCCTGTATTTCGGTAAGAAAAACTGTGAGTGCAACACAGACGTCAGCAGTTACAGTCATACCACCACCACCATCATTATCGACATTACCAGTGCAAGAAGACATTGCAGAGATACCACTCCAAGACGCTCTAGATACACCACTTCAAAACATTGTGGAAACATCACTTCAAGATAGTGTGGGTGCAGTGCAGAAAGACACTGTGGAGATAGTGCTGCAAGAGTCTGTAGAAGCACCACTCCAAGATAGTGTGGAGACACTACAAGACACTAATGAGGCACCACTACAAGATTCTGTAGAGACTCTGTTGGAAGACACTGGGAAGATATCACTACAAGACAGTGTGGCGATACCACTTCAAGACATGACAAAGGCACTTCTACAAGACAGTGAAGAAGCTTCTTTGCAAGATAGTATGGAAACACCGTTCCAAGACACAGCTGAAACACTGCTCCAAGATGCTGCAGAGACACCTCTGCAAGATTCTGTGGATGCACCACCACATGACCTTGTACAGACATCACTACAAGACAGTATGGAGACACCACTGCAAGACATAAGTGAGACACCATTCCAAGACCTCACAGAACCACCTGTGAAAGACACGCCATCATCACCTGACAGCAGTGAAAGATCTTATCTTCATAGTTTACCATTTCTGGAGAAAGAAATGAAAATTATTCCCACAGAATCTGATGGCAATGTGTTTGTCTTCCAAGATGTTCCCAAACAGAATTCTTCTCCTGGTGAGTCCTTGCATTCTTTTACATTCTTACCACTTCTAGCTAGTGGGGAAGAACAGTAGTAAGGCACTTCCATTTCTTTAAATAAGTCTTTTATTTCTGGAACATACTGCCCTTTTTTTTTGAGATTGTTATAGTTAAGCTCCTGGATGTTTCATTCATTTTCATGGTTGATAAGACTAAGTATGGTCAGCAAATAGCCACCCAGGTATTTGGTCACCCAACAACTTTAACATGAAATAAAGGGTGAACTTTTATATGACTACATGGCCTGCTAGAAATAGCTGCCAAATCTCCCTTAATTTACACTCTACTGTCTTAGAAAAGAGAAGGACACATTAGCTAACTAAGTATTTAGAGACATTATATCTAAGAAAAAATTAGATGGGATGGTCGTTGCTGGAATCCCTTTGGTTATAAGTGTGGCAGATTAGGGTTGATTTAGGACTAGCCATCCTTTTATGGCTCTATGGTTCATATGACATACCTAGGATGACATTATCTCATCTGTCCTTCCTTCCTGGTGTTTAATTCTGGGTCAACCTTGAGTAAGCAAATGTGTGATCAAAGATGTTCCAAATATGACCAACACAATTTAATGTTTTTCAGACATTATCTTTAGATCTATGTTTAAACGTGTCCATTACTTTTTGTATTTTCCTTAGATGCTAGATAGGAATTTGGCTGTTATTTTTAGTAAATCGTGTGACCACACAGAGGCTGTGTCCTTGACATTCTGTAGACCAGGGGTTTTCAAACTTTTTGACTTGCGGACCCCTTTATATTTCAGGCTTTACCTTATAAACGCTCATGAAATTTATACATAAATATTTGCTTAAAATAACATATATTTTTACATTTATTTATTTAACAGTATTTAACAAATAAGTTTATTGTCAATTAAAAGATTTCGATTAAAAAACATATATAAAATCAAATTGCCCATAAAAAGTATTTGCTGTCCGCAGACCCCCTGTGGTCCGCGGACCACAGTTTGAAAACCCCTGCTGTAGACTACACCTGGAATATTTGTGGGAAATACAAGCAATTGTTTCATTTTGTTTTATTTTATTCCAGCCGGTATTGTTAATTTGTAACAGGTAAAACATTAAATTGCTTTTTTTCTCATTAGTTAAATCCATGTTAACGAGTGTACCTGATGAACCTTCACAGTTCTCCCATCCTATAAGAAATGACAATATTTCCTATACTGTTTGGAATTTTGGTGAACTTAGAATCTTGGTTCGCTCCAGGTATCACGCAGTGAAAAGCAAAAACAAACAGGTATGTGGTTTATTTAATTATATATTCATTTCAGTGTGATACTTACACTAATGTCAGTGTGCATACCCATCAGAGTGTAAGTATCCTGAGAGAAAAGCTGAACATTAGAAGCATCAGTTGTGGTGTGCAAGAGAGACGATTGCGCTGGTATGGACATGTGGTGAGAATGGATGAGGATAGCTGCGTGAAAAAGTGCCACACCCTAACAGTTGAGGGAACCTGTGGAAGAGGTAGGCCCAGGAAAACCTGGGCTGAGGTGGTGAGGCAAGACCTTCGAACATTGGGCCTCACCGAGGCGATGACTACTGACCGAGACCTTTGGAAATGTGCTGTGCGTGAGATCGTTGCCAGTGCCCCTGGACTGGCTCTTGTGCGGGTGGCACATAAAAGACACCATTTCGAGCATGGCCGTTGTCAGTATCGCCTGATTGGCCTTCGTGCAGGTGACACGTAAAAGCACCCACTACACTCTCTGAGTGGTTGGCGTTAGGAAGGGCATCCAGCTGTAGAAACTCTGCCAAATTAGATTGGAGCCTGGTGTTGCCATCCGGTTTCACCAGTCCTCAGTCAAATCGTCCAACCCATGCTAGCATGGAAAGCGGACGTTAAACGATGATGATGATGATGATGATTTCAGTGTGGCTGTATGGTTGAGAAGCACCATGTGGTTTTGGGTTTAGTCCCACTGTGTGGCACCTTGGGCAAATGTCTTCTATTATTGCCCTGGGTTGACCAAAGTCTTGTCAGTGGATTTGGTTGATGGAAACTGAAAGAATTTTGTCATATATATAATATATATAAGTTTTATCTTAATAATTCTGATGTGCACTCTATACGATATTTTTACTCTTTGGTTTTTCTCTGAAAGTGGAATGGGATGGTCATGGATGGTACACTCTAATCATAGGTCTATTTAATTAAGCTCGACTTGGGCTAACGAACAACAAACACAAGTATTTACTTGGATGATATTTGTTTTCTCCTTTTTGTTTTTGTTTTTCAGAAGAAGACTTTTCTTCATCTTTTACCGAAGTTGGAATATCAAAGCAAGTGTGGTTATGAAGAGACAACCCAAGACGAACTGAGCAAAATGTGGATTTCTTCTCTTATTAGAAAAGAAATTCCAGTTTTGAAAGGTTTGTTCTCGTCCCTTGTCATTCCAACCCCTCCCCCCATCATTGCTTGTTATCTTTAAGGGCCTCTTTCCTCATCCCTCATCTTTCCATGTCTTGTTTGTCCGTGAGCTTGGCTTGTGTCTTCATCATCATCCACCCATCTTTCATTCGTATTATACATAGGAGAAAGAGCTGGCAGTTAGCTCCTGGCGGAGCAGAAATGTACATCCTTTATCTTTAATCCTTTGCAGATGGGAAGTGGTACTGGCCACATTGAAACACAGCCACACCTATATATGTGTGTGTGTGTATATATATATATATATATATATTAGAAAAAATAATAATCAGGTACTCAGGTGTCTTGAATGGTTGTATATTTACAGATTTTTATTCATATGTCACATGTTTTATAAATTTATAAAATTCATAATTTATAAAACATGTGACATATGAATAAAAATCTGTAAATATACAACCATCCAGACATCTGATTATTATTTTTCCTAATATATAATTCCTGTACATCACCTCCAAACCTTCCAATATATATATATATATATATATATATATAACCACGTGTGTATTGTTGGCGATTTTCTTCCTCCGTCTTCCCTTCTTTTGAACGTTCCTCTATTTCTGAAGAAGAGCTTTGCTCGAAACATAAAATCCTCTTTCTTTCCTTTCCTAAGCGTCTGACAATACAGTACTCGTACCATGTCCTTGTGTTGTTTTTTCTTGTTTGTTCTTCTTTTTTGAGATTCACTCATCATCATCATCATCATCATCATATATATCATCATCATCATATATATATATATATTTGTTAAACAGGACAGCAAACATTAAGGCAAGGCAAGCATCTCGAGTCATATACAATATTATTATAGGAAGAAATTCAAAATCTTACAGCTGTTTCTGGGATATCCTCAAGTATGGGATATTCTGGCATCTGAGACAAATTGGGGAAAAAATATGGAAAATGAGAATGGTATATATCAATAAAATGACAGCATAGAGGGAGTAAAAGAATAAGGAGATGGAAAGACAGAAGAAAAAAGAGGCATAAAAGGTCATAGTTCAACTTTCCGAAGTTATAGAAACCAAAACAAGAGTCCTTAGGTTCAATCCTGCATAGATCCATGTGGGTTAAATTCCTTATATTGTAGACATTGGAAATCTGCAATGGCTCCATAACTACCATGTCGGCTATAACCTTGGTGTCCCAGTAAACTGTTACAGCACTTACCTTGTGTACCTGATCGTTTAGATCACCTGTGAACTAAATCCCCATACTTTGTACATATATATATATATATATATATATATAAATATATAATTTAGGGAAAAAACCCCACAATTATTGAATTCATCCATGAAAATCCACAGTCACATATAGAAAAGTTTAATAAGTACATACACTAAAAAGAACTATAATAAAAATACAAAATAATAAATATTTAAATAATAAAACGACTACAATATTTATGTGACTGTGGATTTTCATGGATGAATTCAATAATGGTGGGTTTTTTTCTCTAAATTATATATTTATATATTATATAGTGTGAAATTTAATTTAATTTTAATTTTGATAAATTAAATTAAATTGAATTTTTACTTGTAGATTTGGATGTTTATCCTTAATATTATTATCATAATTATTATATACATATATATATATATAATCATAAATATATAGGGATTGACAGTAACCTGCTTCTCCAACATACTGAGAATTCAGAAATAGCAGCCAAAGAACTACTGATTCCAAAACTACAAATTATTACTCTAAATTGATAGCGATATTTATGATACACACAGAACAAAAAACAGTAGAGAAGAGTAATAATTTGTAGTTTTGGAATCAGTAGTTCTTTGGCTGCTATTTCTGAATTCTCAGTATGTTGGAGAAGCAGGTTACTGTCAATCCCTATATATTTATGATTATAAATGATTTTACCGAAAAGGTTTTTTCATACTGAGCTACCTGGCAAAATTGTTAATTATTAATTTTATTACTAATTGACAATTCCCTGCCCTGCATATATATATATATATATATATATAAATTTAAAATTATTTATAGTACAGTGGACATTTATTGTGGTTTTAGAGTCAGGATTTGACTGCTATTTTTCAGCGTGGCGGTATCTCTTAGATACCCTGTATTATAATTTTAAATGATTATTACCTTTGATGGTTTTTATTCCCATGCTGGCCACTTGATAAGATCAATATTTTAAATATTGATCTTATCCTTATTTATATAAATATATATATATAAAATTAATTTTCTAAGTTTTGATGTACTTTTTTTTTTGTTTATGTTTATGTTTATTTTTTTTACTTTCCAGTTCGGATTGATGCTTTTACTTCAGAAATATTGATGTATGAAACATGCAATTTCCAGAAAATTCTGCAGAAATTCAAGTAATATGTTTTTTTTTTAATTGTTGTTGTTGTACTCTAAAAATTTATATATTTAATGTATTTTATTCTTTTACTTGTTTCAGTCTTTAGACTGCCGCCATGCTGGGGCATTGCTTTGAAGAATTAATCAGATGTATTGACCCCAGTACTTATTGTATTGGTCTCTTTTGCTGCACCGCTAAGTTACGGAGATGTAAACGCACCAGCACTGGTTGTCAAGCCAGGACACACACACATGCACCCCTGCCCTCATATTTATATATATATATATTATGTATGTGTGTGTATATATCATCATCATCATCGTTTAACGTCCGCTTTTCATGCTGACATGGGTTGGATGGTTTGACTGAGGACTGGGGAGCCAGAAGGCTGCACCCGGCTCCAATCTGATCTGGCAATGTTTCTACAGCTGGATGCTCTTCCTAACGCCAACCACTCCAAGACAGTAGTGGGTGCTTTTATGTGCCACTGGCATGAGAGCCAGTCAGGCAGTTCTGGCAACAACCACACTCAAAAGGTGTTTTTTATGTGCTACCTGCATGGGAGCCAGTCCAGCGGCACTGGCAATGACCACGCTCGAATGTTGTTTTTCACGTGCCACCGGCATATGTGCAACACAAACACATGCAAATTGTTCAACAAGAGATTGCAGAACCATCCTTCTCAGACTACAAGAGACTATCGTTATTATTATTATCTTTCAACCCTTTAACATTCAGTTAACTCCTCCATCAAATGTAATGCTTATTTATTCTCATTGTTTTGAATTAACCATGCATTATCTTGCGGCTTTGAGGTTCCAATGATATGATTTGTTCATTCTAAGAATGACAATGTAGGGTAGGTGTGAGAGGCTGGATCTGGTCAGTTTGAACAAGATACAGATTATTTGGGCCAGGTATGGCTGGTTTAAATGCTAAAGAGTTAATAACACTGTAACAAAACTTTAATCTTTTTGTATTCGGTCTGTAAGTGTTATTTCCTGTTTGCTTCTATCTACAAATCAAAGGAAATCACTACCATTCCTTTCAAGCTTTGCTTTTGTCACCTGGACATCAAAGTTTTGAAACTGGTCTGTTTTCCATTACATTTCAGACAGATTCAGCATTGAGTTGCTGAAGCAGAAATATCGTTACAGCAAATATTCTGCTCAATACCACAGTTTTGCTTGTCAGTTGCTTGACCATAACCATTCAAGCATGTCCCTCAGTGGCTTACAATATGTGCATCCCTGATCATGAATAGGAGTAGTGGGGGAGCATCATAACCATATGCCGAGAGGAATTCTTTAGGGTTTGAATAAATATCATAAATGCAAAGTTTGAAGGAAATATTGGCCATTTTTCATACTTCCTAGAGATAAGTAAATGGGAAATAACAGTTGGTAGCCAAGGACAAAAACCATGTTACGTGGTGTAATTGATGCTGTATTTTAATTCTTCTCATTTCAGTCCTGTCCATTGCAATACATTTCTCTACAACATTTTCTGCAAATTTCACAGGTGAGAAAACAGTTTCCAATCCAACGTTTTACTGTCCTTTACTCTAAGGGGTCTCCCATGCTTAACCGAGATATTAATGTATTAAACTACAAAAATACATGGTCAAGATATTACTTTGGGTCACTGTGTTGCACCCTTGAGCAAGGCATTTGACTTTGCTGTTTTGTCTTTGAAACCAGTTTTTGTTAAGTCAGTCTTGGTAGAATTTGAATTCAGAATGTAAAGATGGATGAAATACCTCTAAGAATTTTGTCTGGCATGCGAACAACACTGCCATCTTGAAACAAAAATCATTACAATTCTTTTGTACCCTGCATCCACCCCTGCACCAAACTTACAAACTTTATTAACCTTTTTGTATTCAGATTATTTTGTCAAATGTAATGTTTTTGTTTATTTATATTGTTTTGAATTAATCATGCATTATCATGTAGCAGAGAGATTTCGATGATGTGGTTGTTCAGTTTTAGAATGACATTGTAAGGTTGATGTGAGAGACCAGATGCGGCCAGTTTCAACATAAAACAAGTGAAATATTTTGGTTGGATATGGCAGGTTTGACTGCTAAAGGATTAAACAATGACACCAAACACTTTTAGTTTCCTTTGACTCAAGAATTTTATTGTTTTAATCCAACTTGTATTTTCCAGTTTAAAATCTTCAAGATATCTGCTGAGTCATTGTGCTGGAGAGACCAGTTGTATAATAAGCGAAGCTGTTTCAAATCGTCATACCATGTAAGTTATTTAGATTTATTCATTATATTCTATTTATAAGGTGGCACGCTGGCAGAAACGGCTCCAGCATGGCCATGGTCAAATGACTGAAATGTGTAAAAGAGTACCATTTTATTTTCTTAGATTAAATTGCTCTGACCTCTACCAGAAATACTCCAAGAATATCAATGCTGCACACCCACTCAATGTGCCATGGATTCCACTTGATACACAACTGTTGACACCTTATCATATTAGTAATGGACGGATCCCGGCAACATTTAATCCGAAAGGTAAGTAAATGATTTTATGACCAGTGAACAATCATTTGCCATTTAATCCTTAAACATCCAGATTAGCTTATTTATTCACATTGTTTCGAATTAATCATACATTATCTTGTAACTTTGAGATTTCAATGATGTGATTGTTTATAATTTTAGAATGACATTGTAGGTAAGTGTGAGAAGTTTGATCTGGCTGGTTTGAACACAAAAAAGGTAGAATATTTGGACCTCTCAACAAACTTTCTCTCCTCTCCTTCTTCCCTCTCTCTACACAGACGTTGTAGTCAGACAGAAAGAAATCATTTTCTCTTATATAATATAATTTCACTCATCTCATATGACTTAGTTTCATGGGTGTGTAGAACATGTGACGCTGAGTCATATATATATATATATATATATATATATATATTGAGTGACTCAGCTTCACATGGAAGGGGTAGGGTGTGTCTGTGCTTCCTTATCTTGACATCATGTGATGATAATTGTAAGTTAGTGGTGCTTCTTTCCAATTTTTCGAGAAAACAAACATGTCTGGCTTTACATCATCATCATTTAACATCCATCTTTTCCATACTTGCATAGGTCAGATGGACTGATCTGAAGGACATTTTGCTGTTATTTCAAGCAAAGTATGCCACAGTCCAAGTGTTCTCGGTTCATTTCTCTTGTTGTTTAACCCCTGGTCAGTCCCGATTGAGTAGACTTTTGATCAGTGAAGATCCAGTGATGAGCTGGCAGAAATGTTAGCACGCTGGGCGAAATGCTTAGCGGTACTTCGTCTGTCTTTACGTTCTGAGTTCAAATTCCGCCGAGGTCGACTTTGCCTGTCATCCTTTCGGGGTCGATAAATTAAGTACCAGTTACGCACTGGGGCCGATATAATCGACTTAAACCCCTTTGTTTGTCTCCTCTATGTTTAGCCCCTTGTGGGCAATAAAGAAATTGAAGATCCAACGGTGACCTTCTCATCATTTTATATATCTTGGATTACATTTAAAGTGTCCTTCTCTGTTTTAAAATGACAGAACATGATTTGAAGGGGATTTAACAGGTATTTCTGGTATGTTTCATTCCTTCTGTTTTCTTTCACAGGTAAAAGAAAATGGAAGAAGAAGAATGTTGCAACGTCCTCACAAAAAAGTGAGAAGAAAGCAAAGAGGTCCTGATGTAAATATCACGAGAATAAAAACTATAAATTGTAAGTTTGTCCTTCTTGCTGTTTGGCCCCTGGTCAAT
The DNA here is from genome assembly GCF_046866305.1 of Octopus bimaculoides. NCBI lineage: Eukaryota > Metazoa > Mollusca > Cephalopoda > Octopoda > Octopodidae > Octopus > Octopus bimaculoides. The sequence continues at coordinate 22,220,992 of NC_142954.1, read as the reverse complement.
CCACATCCAAATTAGTCCAGCTATGACCTCTCTTTATTATTCCAGCAAAATGGTGTATCTACAACTAGCATCGTCCTATTTGTTTAGCTTGTACTTGTTTCAGTTGTGACACTGTGATCATGCTGGGGCACCACCTTGAAGAATTTTAGTTGAAGAATCGTCCCCGGTACTTATGGTTTTTTCAGTGGTTAGAACGTTGAGCTTATGATCGTAAGGTTGTGAGTTCGAATCCCGGACCGGGCTGTGTGTTGTGTTCTTGAGCACGACACTTTATTTCACATTGCTCCTGTTCATTCATCTGTAGAAATGAGTTGTGATGTCACTGGTGCCAAACTGTTTTGGCCCCTTTGCCTTTCCCTTGGATAACATCAGTGGCGTAGAGAAGGGAGGCTGGTATGCAAGGGCGACTGTTGGCTTTCCACAAACAACCTTGCCTGGACTTGTGCCTCAGAAGGAAACTTCCTAGGTGCAATCCCATGGCCCTTCATGACTGAAGGGGGTCTCAGTGATATGGCGAGGGATTACTGTACCCCATAGCATTTAGGGCTGCCTCAGTGTAGGTCCTTTTACAGAAAGGAAGAATTTTGTTCATTAATCAATGAATTTAGTACAACAAAAACTGCTGGAGTTGAAAAAATTATTTAAAGTCTTCAAGATGTGATTCCCAGCATAATTATCATTCAATGACTGAAATCAATACAAGAACACAAGATAAAAAACAAAAAACTGCATGACATTAATAAGGCATTCAGTTTTTTTAATTGCTCAAACTATTATATAAAAATTAACAGAGGAATACAAAAAAAAAAATTGAGAGTAAATGAATAAAAAAAAAAGACAAGGAATTTGAAAGAATGAAAGAAGAAATGTAAAAGTTAAGATGACTGATTAACATGTCTATGATGTTGCTCCAGCCTTGGCTTGTTTAGCAGTCTTCAATGGTGACATCAAAAATAAGTAACCTTTTTTAACACATCTCTTCTCGTTTAAATCACAAATGAAGTTTTGTGGGCAGCAGTGCATGTAATCAGCACAGCAAACAGCCTGGAAAAGAAAGGCAGACAGCAACATTAGCCGTCGAGCAATGGTGGGGGGGACAAACAAGTACAAACACACACATGACGGGCTTCTTTCAGTTTCCGCTCTGTGTGAAAATGCAGCAACAGTTGTGGGTAGAAGCAATTGGGCCCCCCACCCCTAACCCAACAGAACTATTATAAAACAGGGTGGAGGCGCAATGGCCCAGTGGTTAGGGCAGCAAACTCGCGGTTTCGATTCCCGGACCGGGCGTTATGAGTGTTTATTGAGCAAAAACACCTAAAAGCTCCACGAGGCTCCGGCAGGGGATAGTGGCGAACCCTGCTGTACTCTTTCACCACAACTTTCTCTCACTCTTGTTTCCTGTTTCTGTTGTGCCTGTAATTCAAAGGGTCAGCCTTGTCACACTGTATCACGCTGAATATCTCCGAGAACTACGGTAAGGGTACACGTGTCTGTGGAGTGCTCAGCCACTTGCACGTTAATTTCACGAGCAGGCTGTTCCGTTGATCGGATCAACTGGAACCCCCCTCGTCGTCGTAAGCGACGGAGTGCCAAAATTATAAAACAGACAAGACCAGACTGTCATTTGCACAGATATAATAATAATAATAATAATAATAATGGTTTCAAATCTTGGCACAAGGGCAGCCATTTTGGAGGAGGGGACTAGTCAATTACATTGATCCCCAGTGTTCCACTGGTACTTAATTTATCGACCCCAAAAGGATGAAAGGCAAAGTCAACCTCAGTGGAATTTGAACTCAGAACATAAGGATGGAAGAAATATCGCTATGCACTTTGCCTGGCATGCTAATGATTCTGCCAGCACGAGGATGATAATAATAATAAATACCCTGATACAGTACCAAGCAGTGGCCCTCATGGCTTCTGATATTAATGGATTGGAAGTGTTATCATGTACACTGTTTTGTCTTGATATAAAAAGATGGACCTCAGCAAATATTCTGCTCAATCCCACAGATTTGCTTGTCAGTTATTTAACCTTAACCAGTTAAGCATGTCCCTTAGTGGCTGATGATATGTGCATCTCTGATGATGAGCAGCAGTAGTGGGGGAGCATCATAGCCATGTGTCGAGAGGAATTCTTTGAGGTTTGAATAATTCACCTTTGCAAACATGGGTGTTTTGTTCATCATCCTTAAACACCTCTTATTCAGAGACTTTTTAAGTGGGATGGGCTACTCAACCTAAAGAAAATTCTAACTGGGCCCCACCTGCATGTGATGCATTTGCCTGGTGTATAAGATAGAATAAGTACTGGGGTCAATTCATTCAACTAAAAGTTCTTCAATGCAGTCTAGTGACTGGAACAGGTAAAAGATACATAAATCAATAGATAGATACATAGAAAGACAGAAAAAAATCACACAAATAACAAAGTAAAATTATGAAACAAAAAGGAGACAAATAATACACTGTGAGACAAGCGAAAGTACAAGACTGAAAAAGGTTAAAAATATAAAGCAAAAGAACAACAATCAAAGCAGTATACAACGAAGATAAATACAGTAAAAGAAGAAACAAGGGAACCTAACGCTTTGGGTGATGTTCTTTATCAAAGAGAAGAAAAAGTATTAAAAGATGTCAGAGAAAAAGAAATAAACGATACTGCATGCATAGAAGGTCTGAGGGTATACTATATATAGGTATAGGTGTGGTTTTATGAAAAGAAGCTTGCTTCACAACCACATGGTTCCGGGTTCAGTCCCATTGCGTGGCACCTTGGGCAAGTATCTTCTATCATAGCCTTGGGCCAACTAAAGCCTTGATTTGGAAGATAGAAACTGAAAAAAGACCGTCGTATGTATGTGTGTGTATACATACATATGTGGAGGCACATGGCCTAGTGGTTAGAGCAGCAGACTTGCGGTCGAAGGATCATGGGTTCGAATCTCAGACCAGGCAATGTGTGTTTATGAGTGAAACACCTAAGCTCCACGCGGCTCCGGCAGAAAGTAATGGTGAACTTCTGCTGACTCTTTCATCACAACTTTTTCTTGCTCATTCCTCCTGCATCTAGCAGCTCACCTGCGACGGACTGGGGTCCTGTCCAGGTGGGAAGCCTATATGAAACTCAGAAAATGACCTCTATGAGCCAGGCATGGCTTGAGAAGGAACAAACAACAACATATATAAATATATATATATATGTGTGTGTGTGTGTGTGTATGTTTCATCTTGCCTTTTATCCATTTGGGGGTTGATAAAATAAGTACTAGTTGAGTACCAGGGTCAATGCAATCAACTTACCTCACTCCCCCAAAATTGCTGGCCCTGTGCCAAAATTTGACTTAATTATTATGTTGTCATTGTGAAGGCACATGGCTCAGTGGTAGAGCATCAGGCTCACAATCATGAGGTAGTGAGTTCAATTCCCAGACTGGAGTGTGTGTTGTGTTCTTGAGCAAGACACTTTATTTCACGTTGCTCCAGTTCCCTCAGCTGTAGAAATGAGTTGTGACGTCACTGGTGCCAAGCTGTATCAGCCCCTTTTGCCTTTCCCTTGGATAACATTGGTGGTGTGGAGAGGGGATGCTGATATGGCCGACTGTTAATCTTCCACAAACAACCTTGCCCAGACTTGTGCTTTGGAGGGTAACTTTCTAGGTGCAATCCCATGGTCAGTCATGACCGAAGGGGTTTATTTCACTCCAAAGCTAGACGATATCTATAGCATTACCAAATATATTATGTTCTGAGTAATTCTTAAAAAGGATTATACTGCACTGAGGAGAGATTATCCTTAGTACTCAGGAGAAGACAAAAAGGTTGCTTGTTTTTACAGACAACATCGATCGACATGACAAAATATTCCAACAACAAACAAGGAAAAAGCAACAACATGTAAACAAAAAGAGTAAAACTGGAAAATTGCAGTAAAGCTGTGTGAAAGTGGAGTCAGGTGTGGCATACAGATAGTTACATGACTAGTTTGGCATTATGCTTTCATTCTCTGCCATTTTAAGGCAGCAAGCTGGCCGAAATGCTTAGCGGTATTTCATCTGCTGCTATGTTCTGAGTTCAAATTCCGCTGAGGTCGACTTTGCCTTTCATCCTCTCGGGGTCGATTAAATAAGTACCAGTTACGCACTGGGGTCGATATAATCGACTTAATTTGTTTGTCTGTCCTTGTTTGTCCCCTCTGTGTGTAACCCCTTGTGGGCAGTAAAGAAATAGGTATTTCATCTGTCTTTACATTCTGAGTTCAAATTCTGCCAAGGTCAACTTTGCCTTTCATCCTTTCGGGGTTGATAAATTAAGTACTGGTCACGTACTGGGGTTGATCTAATCAACTGGCCTCCCTCTCCCCAAATTTCGGGCCTTGTGCCTAGAGTAGAAAAGATTTTTCTTTTCCATTTTATTTTGACATGTGCATTGTGTTTTTCTTCTTCTATTCCGTTTTACAGATTCAGTGTGCATTGTGTGTCCATTCTTCTCTTTCCAGCTCCAACTCAAAACTGTTTACAGATCATAACCAACTGATGAGCACAGGTTTGTGTGGAGCTGGTGACACGGACAGGGTACCTGTGGTAGTGACATGTAAACGGCACCTGTGCCAGTAATGCATTAAAAGTACCCATGATGGTGACACATAGAAGGTACCCTTGCTGGTCACATGTACAAGCCTACCCGAGCCGGCGATATGTAAAAGCATCCAGTACACTCAGCAGAGTGGTTGGTATTACAAAGGGCATCCAGCCAAAACAGACTGGGGTATGGTGCAACTCTCTGGCTTACCATCTCTAGCCAAACCGTCTAACCCATGCCAGCATAGAAGATGGACACTAAATGATGAGGATGCAGAAATGAAGCAAACTAAAATCAACAACAGCAACAACAACAACGACAACAAGTAACTGAATCAATGGTAAAATCACTTACATGTGTGTAGGAACAACAACCCCAGACGCCAGTGTTCATGGCACAACAAGTGTCATTTTCAGAGCATGAACTGTTGTCAGGACACAGAGTATCCTTCACAAGAGGCAGTGCCGCTGCTTCTGATGGTGCCAAATTGCCGCCTTTCACTTGGGACACCATTCTCCACTGAGTTCTATCGTAAGCAGAGCCCTTAGTAAGACGGTTAGTATCGTTCTGTAAAATGCAGGTTTGGCTGCTCATATCGCAGATGCTATTTTGCGGACAGCAGTGTAGATGGTCACTACAACAAACCGCCTATCAGTCGGGATAGTAAAGGAAATGTTAAATAAACAGATGAGGGAGAAGAAAATCACTGGGACTATGGTATAACACTAGAGAATTATCTCTATATAATAAACAGTGAATAATATATCTATATATATAAAACTAAGAATGTGTGTCTGTATGTGTGCATCACTAAAACTCGAGAACTACCCAACAGATTTCATTAAAATTTTACACGTGTCTTACTTAGGGTCCATGCAATGTCATGGATCAAAAAAATGTTCATCTTCTTGCCTAATGCAAGCACAGAGCAATCTCTTACACTGTTCCGGTATAACGTGTCAAAAGTGAAACAATAACATCTCTGTTGTAATGTGAGATAATACCTTCGCTATTATACGGTTTCAATTTCAATTTAGTCCACTATGTATTTATATGTTTATATATATATGTTTATATATATATGTATATATATGTATATATGTGTATATATATATATTATTCTATATTTATTTGATATTTTATTATAAGATTAGATACGTACATTGATTTTATTATTATCATTTTTATTATTCTTATGATTTATTTTAATGTTATTTGCTATTTATTGATTTTTCGAATAGGGTTTTTGAGGTATATATGTTTTTCTAGATGTTTTTGAATGGCATTTTTCATTGTTGAATTTGTTAATAGTTGGTTTAATAGAAAAATATTGAGGTCATTTAGAATACATCACCCAGAATCTAATATAGAAAGATATATACAACAAATTGAAGGTGGTAGAGGCCTTATACACTTAGAAAACTTCTATAAAATATCCACAAAAAGATTACAGAAATATCTGAGAACCAATGAAAACTGGTAGAAATAACCATGGAACATGAGCAAAACAAAACACTGTTTTCTGTTGCCAAGGAGATAAAAGATACAAGAAAGAGGTCATAATATCTGAGAACTATGAAGAAAAGAACAAGTAATAAAAGGTGTAAAGCAACTAAAATCTAAGATTAAATTGGAACTGCTAAATTCCATGATAGAAAAATGGCAAGAAAAACCCTTACATGGCAAATACTGGGAGACAAAGGGCTGAAAGCAGAAACTGAAGGATTTTTAATTGTAACACAAAATCAAAGCCTCCCCACCAGAAACACAATCTTTTTACTCTAGGCACAAGGCCCGAAATTTTTGGGGAGGGAGCCAGTTGGTTAAATCAACCCCAGTAAGTAACTGGTACTTAATTTATCAACCCTAAAAGGACAGATGAAATACCACTAAGCATTTCACTTGGCATGCTAATGTTTCTGCCAGCTTGCAGCTTTTGTATATTAAAATATTCTTTTCTAATCTAGGCACAAGGCCCGAAATTTTGGGGGAGGGTTAGATCAACCCCAGTACGTAAGTGGCACTTAATTCATCAACCCTGAAAGGATGAAAGGCAAAGTCGACCTTAGTGGAATTTGAGCTCAGAACACGAAGACAGATGAAATACTGCTAAGCATTTCGCCCGGCGTGCTAACATTTCTGCCATATCCAGAAACACATAATGAAGAAAAATACAAGTAACTGCAGAATATGTGGTGATGGAGAAGGAACAATAAATCATACTGTCTCTGGCTGCCCAGTCTTGGCTAAAAATACATTTACAGACATAACAAAGTTAGGACCTATGAGGATGGGCTGAAAATTTCATAGGTAGATGCTAGAGCTGTGAAATCTTGCATGCCTTAATTTCACCTCTTCGTTAATAACTGAATTGTTTCTTTCCAAGTAAACTGACATCTGACTGTTCAAAGAAGACTTCAAAAGTAATTAGTAGCTTAGTAGCAACTGCATGTGATGTCAGCATCACTATGATGAGATCATGCTGTCCATTCCTTCAGTAGATATTGACCTTCGTTTGTTTTTTGAAGAGTCGTCTTTTGACGACATCAACAAAGAAGATGTCCGACACATTGCACCATATCGATTTGAACCAAAAGCATCGGATTTGGAAGAATTTGATTAGTTGTTACAGACCACTGACTATGATAATGAGGATGAACCTAGATTAGGAGACACTGGCTGCTACGGTGATATAAATGTTCCCAATGTTATTACCAAATTGTTTGAATAATCAAAAACTTTGTTCTCAAGTTATTTGAATGTCTGCATATATGTATGATATAATAGTTTACATGCTGTGGAGCCCAACAGATTGACCAGGAGGAAACTATCAGCACAATCTAATTACTTCAGTATGCTTATCAATTTGTGTTGCAAGATTCTTGATATGAAATCATGTGTTGAAACAGATACTGTTATTTTTAAGGATGGTCTTTTTTTTTTTTTCTTCCTTGCCAAATAAACACACACACACACACAATATATATTCGTTCTTCATGTGTTTATCACCGTTCTTATCTAATGTCCTTTGTTTGGAAATCTTGTGTCACACATCCTGTCACCTCTTCAGCAACTTCAACCCCACCCCTTTAGAGACAGGGTGAAAACATCAATGATATAACTACTGTTATTTCCTCTTTTGTTACTATTTGGTACAGTTATTCATTTCCAAAATTGCTTAGAAAATGTAGAATCAGTCGTAGAGGCAACTGACAAAATTGGTTTATGGGAAAGATGTCAGTTTCAATATCAGAACTTTACAACAAACCAATGCCATGATGATGATGAGTATAACGAGACAGCAGCTATATTTTTGTATTTTTTATGTTTCTTTTACTTCAGTAGTTTACTGCAATTATATTTTAGTTAACGATTATGAAGTGCAGACATGTGATCCCTCTGACAGTTACAGCTATTACGAGGGGGAGAAATCATTTTGTCATAGTACTAGGCAGGATTAGAAATTTGAAAATTAAGGAATTATTAGAAAAGAAGGGATACATTTTAAATGTTCTTGTTTACTTAAATACAAAGTTCTTAACATTTCTTAGTTGTTAGAAATCATATCTCGTACTATTTTGTTCTTTTTAGAAATCCTCAGCACGACACGACCTGTCACTTATTTAATTAAATACTTTATAAAATGAGATATTTCATTGAAGATGGAATTAATTACAGTCTGGAAGAAATACATGTAATATTTTTTTTCATTTTTTCATAAAATATTAGTAGATTAGGAATTGGAAGAAGAGTGAGAAAGTTTTAAGTTTTTACATTACAAAATAATAACTTCTTCCAGGGAATTTTACATTGTGAATATGTCCTAAAGAACTTAATAATTTTAATAGGAGTTAGAAACAGCTTCACAAGCCTTTTTCCAATGCATTCTTTGTGGAATAGATGTTCATTTTTGCTTTCATCAGCACCACATTCAACCCATCAACTAGTTTAGGGGTATAACACTATGAGATAGACCAATTTACATTATCGTCATCATCATCAATTAGCATCTGCTTTTCATGCTGGCATGGGTTGGATGGTTTAACTGAAAACTGCTAAGCTGGAGAGCTGCACCAGGTTCCAGTCTGATTTGGCATGGCTTCTACAGCTGGATGCCCTTCCTAGTGCCAACCACTCCAAGAGTGTAATGGGTGCTTTATATATGTCAATGGCACAGGTGAAAGTTAAATGCCACATCTACACTTTCACTTGGCTTGAAAAGTCTTCTCAAGCATGGCAGATCCCAAATTAAACATATTCCTGCCAGCAAGAAAACAATATTTCATTTTTCAACCATACTATACTGCCAAGTATATTCTTTTCTACTTTAGGCACAAGGCCTGAAATTATTTTTATGGTGGTGGGGAGTCGATTAGATTGAACCCCAGTATGCAACTGGTACTTAATGTATTGACCCTGAAAGGATGAAAGGCAAAGTCAACTCCGGCAGAATTTGAACTAAGAATGTAAAGACAGACGAAATACCGCTAAGCATTTCGCCTGGTGTGCTAATTTTAACTATGTATGTATATATATATATGTGTGTATATATGTATATATGTGTGTATATATATGTGTGTGTGTGTGTGTATATATATATGTATGTGTGTATATATATATATATATATGTGAGTGGTGTGTGTGTGCGTGTGTGTGTGTGTATATATATATATATATACACATATGTATATGTGAGTGGTATGTGTGTAGTGTTTTATTTTATTCGTCAATATTAGATATTTATTAGCTATCTATATCATCATCATTATGAATACACTTTTTACTAATAATAATATTAACTAATTACTTAATGATTAACTTAATACTTTTTAAAATTTTATATATTATTATTATTACTATTACTATTTTCGTTTTATTATCACACATTTATTTCATTCTATTTACAATTACCATTATCATCACCAAAGGTTTCAATTTTATTAATGGTGCTAAATCAAACTCTTGAAAACGCTGCTCCAATATGGCCAGTCTGATGACCGGAAACATTTAAGAATAAAAGAAAACTTACGTTAGGGAATGGGCAACAACCATATTCTCCATCAGCTAAAGGGCAGCAAGTCATGTTGCTTGTACAAGAGGTCTGTGCATCAGGACATATTTGGTCGGAAAGGTGCTTGGGCAATGGGTCCTCAGCTCTGGCGACCTTTGTGGCGCTTTTCTCACATTTCTTAGAATTCACATTACATGTGTGATCGTTTGGACAACACAGACCTTCACCACCACTGCAGCAGATGGCCTGCAGAGAAAAACAAGCAACGTCAATGGGAAATGGAAATTAAGGAGGTCAAAGGTGAAAAAACATAGAAATATATATTCTTTTTTTGGAATGATGAATCTCGAAGTGGATAAAGCTATAAATGATAGCATGTAAATGTTAGGTTAAAAAAATCCAGTGGAATTTGAACCCATGTCTCTTCTTATTTCTTTATTGCCCACAAAGGGCTAAACATAGAGGGGGCAAACAAGGACAGACAAAGGGATTAAGTCGATTACATCGACCCCCGGTGCGTAACGGGTACTCAATTTATCGACCCCGAAAGGATGAAAGGCAAAGTCGACCTCGGCGGAATTTGAACTCAGAACGTGACGGCAGACGAAATACCGCTAAGCATTTTGCCCGGCGTGCTAACATTTCTGCCATATCTCTTCTAAGCAGTCTGGGGCAGCCTTTCACTTTTTTCCCCCAGCGGTTTAGCAAAAGAGATCGACAAAGGCTTAAAAGCGAAAATCACTGGGATTGATTCAGTCGACTAAAAATTAGGTGCCAGATAGTGAGACTGAACCCGGAACCATGTGGTTGGGAAGCAAACTTTTTTACCACACAGCCATGTCTGCAAAAACATGTCTAGCCATGGGGAGATATGACCTTGTTTGAAACAGGTAAGGGTTGCTAGACTATATAAGGTTAGGCTGTGTGGTCAAGTAGGGTCTTTTGGTATTTGTCCCCTTTTGAAACTGATAAAACAAGAGCCAGACAAAGCACTGGGGTGAATATAATTGACCAGAACTCTTTAAGGTGATGCTCCAACATGACCATAATTACAAGATGAGACCAATGCAAAAGTCATTAACAATCCCTATCATCATGATGAAAGGAGAAAGAGAGAGACAGAGAGAGAGAGAGAGATAGTGGGGTGGAGACAAAATTCAGTAAATAACTTACATTTGGATAAGGGCAGCAACCAAAGTCATTATTCTCTAAAAGACAAACTGTGTGGTTCGACTGGCATTTTGGAGTCCTTTTCAAAGTTCTTTCATGGCTAAAAACTCTGTCGAAAAAGTTCAGTTTGTTGACAAATCCAACATCATTGGTTGGCTGAAAAGATAAATTTTCAAAATTATTTTCAATTAAGAACAGAAATGAATTTATTTCTCAAACGCGTGATCAGGATAAATTATCCATTTATTGCAGAAAAATACGCTACTGGCCAGCCATGAGACTCGAACTCACATCTCTGTGATTACGCGTCAAGTGTTTTACCATTAAACTAAACTGCCCAGCAACGAATTCTTCTGCAATTTTAGAGTTTAATGGTAAAACACTTGACGCGTAATCACAGAGATGTGAGTTCGAGTCTCATAGCTGGCCAGTAGCGTATTTTTCTGCAATAAATGGATAATTTATCCCGATCCCGCTATTTATAGCATTATCACGCGTTTGAGAAATAAATTTATTTCTGTTCTTACAATACATCTCAACACTTCTAAAAAAGAACAAACTTTGTTTACTTTCATCGTAAAGTTGAATTTATTTTCATTTAAATTTCAGAAAAAGTTCTGATTGTGTATGTAGAGTGGTGGTGGTGGTGAGGTGGAAGACAACCCCTTCCACTGAAAAAAAACCCAACAATAGTTCGTTTTGGTTATTTGACTAAAAATAAAACCAGGAATGTATGAAACAATACAAAGCACTTTTATATGATACTAATTTCTCTCTCATGAGATATATTCCGGAAATGTTGAGACTTTTTAGGCGTGGCACTTATAACTGTCCTAGATTACAGAAAGTTTAGTATAACATTACTACCATCAAGTAACATATTTTGGCCACTATAACATGGCTGTTCAATACAGAAATGTGTTACTATATTTTAACCCCAGGAAAACATCTTTCCCAGCTGGTCTCATGTGGGATGGTATCATCATCATCATCGTTTAACGTCCACTTTCCATGCTAGCATGGGTTGGACGATTTGACTGAGGACTGGTGAAACCAGATGGCTACACCAGGCTCCAATCTGATTTGGCAGAGTTTCTACAGCTGGATGCCCTTTCTAACGCCAACCACTCAGAGAGTGTAGTGGGTGCTTTTACGTGTCACCCGCACGAAGGCCAGTCAAGCGGTACTGGTAACGGCCACGCTCAAAATGGTGTATTTTATGTGCCACCCGCACAAGAGCCAATATATATATACACACACACATATATATATATATATATATATATATATATATATATATATGTATGCATGCATGTACATATATGCATATATCACACCCATGCCAGTTGCATTCATGGTTGAGTGTTTAAGTCAAGTTTGTGGATATGAAAAAAATTACATAAAATATACAAGGTACCTTGTGCTTCCTTGTTGTCAATGAAGCATTTTGCCATGAAATCTTGATTCCATCCTTTATGCACTGACCATTTTTCACATCACAGGCATAACCCTCAGGGCAGCAATGGGTCTTGTCTGAACAACATTCAGCCTGGAACAAGAAAGTACAGCAATATGAAATATAAAGAAGATTGTACAAATACACGAAACAAATAATTATTATAATTTCCAAAGGGGCCACATAGCTAAAAGGTACAGAGCACTCAGCTGGTATCTGAGAGGTACAGGTTTCGATTCTCTGTAGCTGTCTGCTGGCAACTTTTCCTAACAGCGGTGCTCTAGCATGGCTGCAGCTCTTGAGTTGAAACTAGTCAAAAAATGAAAAACAAAAGCTGCCATAACATGCACCCTACACCAGTGTTCTTAACCTGGATGCTAGTATCTGACTGTGATGCTCAAAAAGGAATAGCAACTCCCTAGGGGGCAGTTGATGTTTAGAGGGGTTGTGAATTTTCTTCAGAATAAAATATTTAAACTGGGTGAGGTTATAAACCAGATGCAATACTTGTATCTTTTATGGTCTACTTGTTATAGTCATTAGACTGTGGCCATGTTGGGGCACTACCGTGAGGAATTTTAGTCAAACTAACCAACCCCAGAACTTTCCATTTTTTTCTTAAAGCATGGTACTTACTCTATTGGTCCCTTTTGTGTCTTCTACTATAGCAGTGGTTCCCAAAGTGGGTGGTATTGCCCCCTGGGGGCGGTGGAAAGTTCCAAGGGGGTGTTGAAGTGGGGTGATTCATGTAAAAGCAACAAAATAATGGCTTCATTAGGTTAAGTTTTATTTGTGAAATGCAGTTGTTTTGAATTTGCTCCAGAAAGGGGTCTATGTTTGTGATGGTTAGTTGGGGTGGGGGCATTAGGAATGTGGCTTGGGTGTCAAGGGGGCGGCAGCCCGAAAATGTTTGGGAACCACTAGACTATAGCCTTGGGCTGACCAAAGCCTTGTGAATGCATTTGGTAGGGGGAAATTGAAGGAAGCCCATTGTATATATATATATATATATATATATATATATATATATATATATATATATATATATATATATATATATATATATATATATATATATATATATATGTGTGTGTGTGTATGTGACTTTGTGTCTGAGTTTGTCCCCCACACAACTGTTTGAAGACCAGTGTTGGTGTGTTTAAGCCCCTGTAACTTAGCAGTTCAGCAAAAGAGACCAATAAGATAAGTACCAAGCTTAACCCTTTAGCATTTAAACCGGCCATATCCGGCCAAAAGCATTCTGCCTATTCTATGTTCAAACTGGCCAGATCTGGTCTCTCACACCAACCCTACAATATCGTTTTAAAAATTAACAGCTACCTCATCAAAATCTCGTAGCTACGAGTTAATGCATGATTAGTTCAAAACAATGTGGATAAAAAAGCATTAATTATGGCAGAATAATGTGAACACTAAAGGGTTAAAAAAAAAAAAAAATTATTGGGGTCAATCCATTCAACTAAAAGTTCTTCAAGGCAGTGCCCCAGCATGGTCGCAGCCTAATAACTGAAAGACATAAAAGAAAGAAACAAAAGAATCTCGATGAAGTGACACATGCGCATGTAGTCCTCTAAGGATGATCAACCGGTCAGCAGTTAATTTTTTGTTGGATTGTAAGCAAGGGGTAATCGAAAAAGGGGTTCTTTGAGAAGAATTACATTAAAAGCATGCAAAGGTCACGAGGCAATGGTAAACCAGGCTTCAGATTATACTTACCAGCCAATGTGAGAAACACATGAGGAAATTTTATGAAATCGGGAAAAAGTACTTACATTCTTATAGATACAACAAGCATATTCATTGGGGCCAATAAGGCAACAAGTACCATCCGGGCAGGCGGCTATGCTATTGGAACACAGATCATCGTGGCGGTTGTAGTAGAGTTTTCCTCCTTGGACGGCAGACAAGAACAGAACGGCAAAGAGGGGGTACAACATTTCCTAAAGAAGACAAAAAATATATGAAAAATAAACAGGAACAAATGTATAAAAATACAGGGTGTCTCAGAATTAACTATCAATTTCTATGAAACCGGGCAAAGTGACAGAATTTTATATTTATTACATAATTATGTGAAGGTGCATGGCTCAGTGATTAAGAGCATCAGGCTCACATTCATGAGGTAGTGAGTTCGATTCTTGGACCGAACTGTGTATTGTGTTCTTGAGCGAGACACTTTATTTCATGTTGCTCCAGTTCACTGGCGCCAAGCTGTATCGGCTTTTGTCTTTCTCTTGGATAACATCAATGGTGCAGAGAGGGGAGGCTGGTATGCAAGGGCAACTGCTGGTCTTCCATAAACAACCTTGCATTTTCTTGGGTTTCCTTGACTTTTTGAAATCTTATTTGCTTCAAGTAGGATTTGATCTTTTGCCTTGATTTTGAGGTTATAGCCATAGACCCACGATTCCTCACCTATTATCACTGTTTTCAAAAAGTTTTCATCTTCTCTGACTCTATCCAGGAGATCCTGCACAACTGGAACCTGATCTTCCTTTTGAGATGACCGCACTTGACACACTTTACTTCCAAGTACTGCTACAAACAATGGAAGTGAGCCAGATCGCTACAACTTAGTGTGTCTGAGCTCAAGGTCAATCTGTGCCAAGCAGCTTCACTCTGCATACTTTAGCTCTGTTACCATAGCAACAGTGATGATACTCTCTGATCAGATCTTGCATATGGTTAGAACTACAAATATGCAAAAGTAATTTAAACACGATCTGTTGTTAGTATTAATAGTATTAGGCTGACCCTGGGAGTTCCTCTATGCTGATGACCTTGCTCTAATAGCTGAGTCACTACCAGAACTAGAGGAGAAGTTTCAGGTGTGGAAGCAAGTCTAGAATCGAAGGGCCTTAGGTGTGGAAGCAAGTCTAGAATTGAAGGGCCTTAGGTGTGGAAGCAAGTCTAGAATCTAGCAAAAACCAAAGTCTTAGTAAGTAGGAAGGCAGACAAATCACAAATCCCTTCAGGTAGATGGCCCTGCTTGATCTGTAGAAAAGGTAGAAACTCCATAAGATGTACTCAGTGTAAGCTCTGGACACATAAAAGGTGCGGCAATATCAAAGGAAAACTAACTGGGAAGATAGTTTTTGTGTGTGGCAGATGCACAGGGGCACTGACAATGTGCAGAGAACAGCTTCCATCAGAAGGGGGAAAAACCTAGAAGTCAGTAGTTGGAATGGATGCCCTGAGAGCATAGCTGCTAGAATAACCTCGGCAAAGTTCAGAAATCTCCTACCTCTGCTGGTAACAAAGAATCTCTCACTCAGAGTGAAAGGTAAACTGTATGATGCATGTGTGTGAACAGCCATGCTACATGGCAGTGAAACATGGGCTGTGACTGCTGAGGACATGCGTAAGCTTGCAAGAAATGAAGCTAGTATGCTCCGTTGGATGTGTAATGTCAGTGTGCATACATGACAGAGTGCAAGAAAAGTTGGACATAAGAAGCATCAGATGTGGTGTGCAAGAGAGACGACTGTGCTGGTATGGACATGTGTCAGGTATGGATGAGGACAGCTGTGTCACACCCTAACAGTGGAGGGAACCTGCGGAAGAGATAGACCCAGGAAGACCTGGGATGAGGTGGTGAAGCATGACCTTTGAATGTTGGACCTCACAGAAGCAATGACAAGCACCTGAGACCTTTGGAGATTTGCTGTGCTTGAGAAGACTCAGCAAGCCAAGTGAGATCGTAGCTGTGGCCTACGCCAGTGTCGCATAACTGGCCCATGTAAGAGTACCCTTCAATCGTCAGGCAATATGCTGCGCTTGAGAAGACTTGTTGAGTCAAATGAACTCATCCCCATGGCTAATGCCAATACTGCCTGACTGGTACTTGTGCTGGTACCATGTAAAAAGCACCATTCGAGCATGGTCGACGCCAGTACTACCAGACGCGTGGGATATTGAACGCTAGTGAAATGACGAAGCTGGAGAGATAGTAACTACGTCTCGCCTTTAAGTCGGCTGGATTGAGAAAGAGAGAAGTGACCAGAAGTCACATGTGAGCAGAGAGGAGTGGTAGAGGGAGGAAGTGGAACAAGGTGGGCGACAAGAGGCAGGAGAAGAGGAAGAGAGAGATATGTATAGCAACACATTATATATACATATATATATGTACGTATATACACACACACACACACACATATATATATATATAGATATATATATATATATACATATGTATATATAAACACACACACACACACACAGAATAATGCTATTTATTATCTCTATGTCAATAAATGTTTCTTTTTTGTTAACTTTGTGTTTTGTTTATCAATGATATTTAAAAGAGATTCCCTCAATTCAGAGGGCCTTGATTTGCGCGATCACTTATCCTTATTGTTTGCATTGTTGGTTTTATGCAGCGAATGTTTTGTTAACATTCATAGACAAGTTAACAGAATGACTTTTGAACTTTGTACATATTTCAATCTGATGGAGAATGCGAGACAAATTGAAAGTGACAGCTAAACACAATCATTAACAAACAATTAGCAAAATTAAAATTCTTCAATAATTGATAATAAAAGGCTCTAATTATAAAATGTAGTTGGTTTCATTAAGCTTAATTTTTAATTGTTAAACTGAGCATTATTTATAATAGGAGATAGGAAGGAATATGAATGAACCTAGTAGGCTCTGTTGGTTGTGTATTGTCAGTGTGCATGTACAACAATCTGTTGTGTATTGTCAGTGTACATGTACAACAAAGAGTTAGTGTGTTGGGAGAAAAATAGGGAAATAAGAGGAATCAGATGTAAGAGAGAAGGCTGTGCTTATGATGAGAACATCCATTTACAGAATTGTTAAAGAACATGGATGGAACTTGTGAAAGAGGGGAGACCCAGGAAGATGTGGAAGGAAGTAGTGAAGGCTGATGCCAAGATGTTAAGCCACATGGAGTAAGATAACAAAGAACCCAGATAATTGGCCAATTTGCTTTGCTTGCGAAGATCTGTTCGTCTTGATGAAAGTGGGGCATAAAAGCCTTATCTTTATGTCTACACACTTACTGGGCCTTGCGCTTGCACACAACTGTCTCCACCTTTCATCTTGCAATACTCATCCTTTCACTCTTGTAACTATGGCACTATTCAGCTACCATAATTATATGAGAGCAAAATATACACACATTTTATCCCTATTTGTGATATCAGTTACTCCAACCCTTTTCCTGGAACTACTTTCATTTAACCCTTTAGTGTTCGCATTATTCTGTCAAAATGAATGCTTTTTCATCTACATTGTTTTGAACTAATCATACATCATCTTGTAGCTATGAGATTTTGATGAGGTAGCTGTTAATTTTTAAAGCAATATTGTAGGGTTGGTGCGAGAGACCAGATCCGGTCAGTTTGAACATAAAACAGGCAGAATACTTTTGGCCGGATATGGCTGGTTTTAAATCCCTTTATAATTTGCAATATCATCCCTTCCCAATTTCTTTTCCACCAATCAACCTTTTCTGTGCCCTTAGCTTACATTTAACACCTTCTTTTACCTGCTATTATTCTCATTACTCTGTTGTGGCATCTCCACCTGCTCAATATATCCATCCCTACATACTTCTGACATCTATCTTCATCCCTGTATCCTCCAATCTCTTACCCTGCACATCATTTACATATTTTCTGTTTATTGTACTCCCACTTATCACCGACTTCCTGAGCCACTCATTTCTTTCACCCCCTCCACTCCATTGATATTTACCATCGACTACACCCCCAGACTCATCTCTAACCATCTGTTACTCTCACACTCTAAGGAACTTATCCCCCTACCCGTCCCCACCTTTTATTTATAGTCTCTTCCTTACACTCATCTAAAAAGAGGTAAAACCTAAAAATTAGAAGAGTCATAGAAATTTTGGAAAAAGAGTATATTTGTTCTTACAGAATGGAGATGGAAATTAGGGCGCCAAACGCTTGTATTTATTTCAGATGTGCATGTTTTAAGCATAAAAAATTACAATACAGAAGACAATCCAACACACACAAAAATAAAAAAAAAAGAAATGGAGGGAGCATTCTATGATTATTTTGCTCTACACCTCTTCCTGTAACTTTTTAGTTTTAACTTCTTTTGCCTAACTTGTTGAAATAAATTTAAAAAGAAAAGAAAAAAATCGAAAGGCGGTCAAAAAGTAGAAAAAACTTAGAGAGAAAAGTAGGTGGGGCAAACCGTTTCGCAGAAAAACGAAACCAAAAACATTCTAAGAATTAACAAGGTTTCAAATTTTTTTTGTTTTTCAAGCACACGGGATAATCTCCGACTCTATGCCGTCTGTCTGTCTCTCTATATATATTCATACAAATAAATATATGTCTGTATTTCTAGAACAAAATTCTTTCCAGAACAAATGTATTCTATAATAATAGCATTGTAAAAGGTTAACCTTTAGGCAAAGACTAATTTTGGCGAGAATTTTCCAGCAAAATATTCCTTCTCCAAAGGTGACTCTCATACAACGTTGTGGTTATTGAATACAGATAGCTGTAATTCTTCATGACTACAGACTGTAGATTTCGCCCTAGAAATTTTTGTGGGCAGTTTTCGTTGTAAGCACGTACAATGGCCGACGAGAAAGCGAAATTTTGATAATAAGCAATAAAGTTAAAGTGAATAGTTTTTTTAAAAAAAATTTTATATTTTAAAGAAGCCGGACTTTGTATTTCTGTTAATAAAAAATCCAATGTCGGTAGCGATGAAACAATAGAGGAGGAATCAGTATCACTACTTTCACTTTTAACAACGTGTACCGTTCTAATGTTTTGTTGGCCAACGGAATATCATGTCTTTTAGCTTTATTTTGGTTTAATCTGTGAAAATAAACAGCCACTGAAATAACTGAGAGGCTGGTAACGAATAACTGGGAGGTATCTGGTGATCATAGAAAAACTGAAAGACGAAATTCGACTAAAATGAAAGCTAGAATTAGCGGAAAAACACCAGCAAAAGAGTCGGAATAAATTACTGATGGAAAATCCTTACGTCAACAGAATATGTTTTTCTACAAACATGGAAATAATAAAAGTAAACAGCAACATCTCAAGAATTTATATTTCATTTTAAACACCAATAAATTCTATTTGTTTTTAGGGTTTTTTTTTAAAAACAATCGTACTGTCCGACCTTCACCGTATTGTTCTAATGAATTCATATTAAATAATGAAATATTAGACAAACTGGAAGACTGAAGATAAAATGAACAAATAACACATGTCAATTGCAAACCGAAATATTTCCTGTCAAACAACCTTATGGTGAGATCTAAGATTAATCATCTATAAGAACAAAAGCAAATATAATGATAGATCGAACCATTGAATCTTAACAATACAACCTTTTTTGTTTTTCGTCATAATCTAAAGCTCGGATTATCCAATGTAGCCTAGATTAATTTTTAAGACGGGGGGGTGGGATGATTTGGGAGAAATCTAGCTGTTATTTCTACTATTATTTAAACTTGTGAGGGTTACAGTTGTTTACAACCCCAGGTCAGCTCTCATCGAGCAGACCTACGTGAAAAAGAAAGCACTACCGCTACTACCTCGTGTTTTTATATAACTATGACTACATTGGATTATCTCGTTCGGTAAGTCTTGTTATGATCACACGATCTGTTAGAAATAACAGCAAAATTCTTTCGAAACACGCCTTAAAAAAATTAAAGAAGGAAAAGACAAAAACAAAGTGGTCATAGATACATATAAAGACAGGAACCTCGTTCGATCCCAGGTCTATTCGTTCATAGATACATATAAAGACGGGATGATATATATATATAAAGACAGGAACCTCGTTCGATCCCAGGTCTATTCGTTCATAGATACATATAAAGACGGGATGATATATATATATATATAAAGAGAGGAATCTGGTTCGATCTCTGGTCTATTCGTTCATAGATACATATAAAGACGGGATGATACATATATAAAGACAGGAATCTCTTTCGATTTCTGGTCTATTCGTTCAGATCTAATCCGGAGCTAAACAATAATTTAGCTGCTGTTTCTAGCAGCTCGATCATTTACGTGAGGCACCGACCTAGGGGCATGGAAATGTGATTAGAGAAAATATAAATGGTTTTCTTACTTGTTTGTGAGGGATAATTGAATGATGAAGAACCACACGACTCTACCTTTCCTCTCTCTCTCTCTCGGAATATATTTATAATTGAAATAAATGCGTCTAATGTAGATTAGACGACTGATTGCTCGAAGTGAAGAACTGTTTTATGTGTTGAGTGGGCAAAACCAGGAAGACTGAGTCAAAGTCACAACTTCCGGTTTAGGAGACGTCATGTGACAGGAGTAAAATGTCAAGAGGGAAGGGGAGGAGACGGGGGAATGGTGGAAGTGCGAAAGGAAAGAGTGGGGAAGGAGAGGCAAGTACGCACGCATGCAAGGGCCGACCTTGTGAGCGGATTTGGTTGGCGGAAGCTGAAAGAGGCCAGGGTTCAATTCCAGTGCGTGGAACCTTGGGCAAGTGACTTCTACTGGTAGCCTCGGACAAACGAAGGCCTTGTGAGTGGATTTGGTAGACGGAAACTGAAAGGAGCCCGTCGTGTGTGTGTGTATATATATATATATATATATATATATATACATATATATACACAAATTAAAAGGGTAAAGGTTTATCAATTTATTAATAAATCAACAATTAATAATTTTTACCAAGCCCTTCGGTATGTAAACACCATTATCGGTGGAGAACTTATTTAAAAGTTCATATACATTTATAAACATAATTAAGGGATCAGCAAATATTTGCTTCACCACATACCGAAGTTCAGAAATAGCAGCTAAAAAAGCTGAGACTCCAACCGTTTGATAACCGGTACTGGTTTGTTTACGTCCACATAACTTGGCAGTTCATTATCAGAAACTGATAGAATAGGTACTGGGGTTGATTTGTTTGCCTAAACCCTTCAAAGTAGTGTCGCAGTATCACTGCAGTCCATATAATATATGTGTATATATATATATATATATATATATATATATATATATATATATATATATATATATATATATCATTATTAATAAATCATAGGGGAGCAAAAAAACTTTAGAAATTTAATTTACCACCAGTGGTCCAGCGAGAATAAAAATTAGTCAATAGACTATAAATTATTCATATATATATATATATATATATATATATAAGCAATGTTAATTCTCTAAATGAAGTATTAACAGTAACTGCACGATAAAGTGTAGTATATTGCCACTTAAGTGTGGCTGACCCCTAGGGGTGGATGTTACGATGGGCTTCTTTCAGTTTCTGTCAACCAAATCCATTCACAAGACTTTGGTTGGCCTGAAGTTATAGTAGAAGACACTTGCCCAAAATGCCACGCAGTGGGAATGAACCTGGAACCATGTGGTTGGTAAAGAAGCTTTTTACTGCACAGCCATGCCTGTGCAACAACTAAGAAAACTTTAAAAACCTCAAAACCCTTGGACATTGACCTCATGACTATACAACAACAACAACAACAAGAATGTGATTGGCAAATGAGCCCTTATACATTTATAATACCTTTTTTAGCTATGTGGGTACATAGTCTCCCTTGGTTTTACTTGGGAATCTTGCAAACCATTATATAGCATGGAAATAATACAAGAAACAAAGTTTATAAATTACAGTGAGCCTTTATTCTTCTGCTAAATAATACGGTATATCGCCAAAGGACTTGGTTACATGTCACTGCCTCTGTGAGGCCCAATGCTCGAGCAGTGCTCTTTACATGCCATCAGCACGGCTGTTTTTATTTAACTGTACACACATACACTCACATACACACACGCATACACACACGCATGCACAGTCACACACACATATACATGTACACATGCATGCACACACAAGTTGTGTTTAAACAGGATAATGAATCATTGTGATATATTTATATAAGGGCTCACTTTCATAATGTTAAACTAGGTTAAAAATCAGCTCCCAACACCAAATGTTAAGTGCATGATATGTTTACATAAGTGGTACTAAGGATGAATGTGTGGATCACATGTCCCTGGTAATTAACCAGCAACAAATTAGTCCCATGATTTGGTATAATTTATTCTTTAGTTTCAGTCATTTGACTGCGGCCATGCTGGAGCACCGCGTTTAGTCAAGCAAATCGACCCCAGGACTTATTCTTTGTAAGCCTAGTATTTATTCTATTGCTCTCTCTAGCCGAACCGCTAAGTTACAGGGACGTAAACACACCAGCATCGGTTGTCATGTGATGTTGGGGGGACAAACACAGACACATAAACATATACACACACACACACACACACACACACACACACACACACACACACACACACACACACATATATATATATATATATATATATACATATATACAACGGGCTTCTTTCAGTTTCTGTCTACCAAATCCACTCACAAGGCTTTGGTCGGCCCGAGGCTATGGTAGAAGACACTTGCCCAAGGTGCCACGCAGTTGGACTGAACCCGGAACCATGTGGTTGGTAAGCAAGCTACTTACCACACAGCCACTCCTGCGAATTTACCATTTAGCATTTAAACTATTCATATCTGATATCTGGCCAAAATATTCACCCTATATTATAAGGCTTTTTATGAAAAGTAACGATAAATCATCAAGTGCTTTATTTCTGCCCTTTGTAGGACAGTATTCACTTTTGTTTTTTACTATAGACTCATCTTCGCTGGTGTAGTTGTGAAGTGCTTCTGTGAGGCGTAATTTTTTGCAGAAATCCATAGTGTTATCCTTAATTTCATTTGGGTTTGATCTGCGAGGGGTTGGAGTAAACTTTAAATCTCTTGCTAGAATTCTAGTTTGTGTAGCACTTAGGATTTTCTTTGATAAGTTGATTATTTTCGTTTGTTCTTGTACATTTTGTTCCATTTCACATCTCTGTTTCTCTGATTTAAGTCTAAAAAATGGTTGGTTGTAGTAGGTGGATTGTTGTGGAAAGTCTCTGTTGTGTTTGGTTTGCTGAAGAGAAAATGGGTGTAAAGTGTGTCTGTGGTAATATATTGGTAGTGGGGTGGTGGGGTGGCTGTGAAGCGAGCTAGATTATGGTTGTACTGAGGGTTGTTATATTGTCTATGGTTGATGTGGTTAGGGTTAAATTTATTTTTAATATTGAAATGTGGGTGGAGGTGAAAGTTATGTTGTTTAGTTAGGTTGTGTCTTGTTGAATGATTAAAATAACCATGTTGAGGGTTAAGTCTTGGAGGTAAATTCTTCCATTTATTGTGAGATGATGGAGGTAGATTGGTAGGAATTGGTTCCCAAAAGTTTCGGTTAGTCTGGAGGTTTCGATGGAACCTTTGATTTGTATGTAGGATGCCATGAGGATTACGTCCAGATTTTCTATTGTGGGCTGAATTCCTGATTGTTGTTTGCAAGTTATTTTGGGATGTAAGAGAGGTTAGGTCGGTGGAGTTGTGTCCCCTTGACCGTCTGTGGTTTGTGTTAGATAAGCGTGGGTTCATTTCTGTGTTATGTTTTTGGTTTATTTTTCTTCAAGAAGGGGTTTTTCGATGCGTATTCTATGTTGAACTGTGTTTCGTAGTTAATAAAGCAATGACTAGTATTATTACGAAACCGGTATGCTTTTAAATCTCTTTAACAACTCACAATAATGGCTTTTATTACCTTTATTCCTACCTCAGTTCATCTAATTGTATATACCTATCGTTACTTTTCATAAAAAGCCTTACCTTTTTTTTTGATTTACAATGTGCATTTTCGCTTATTTTTCTGCTTACTTTCCCCCACTATATATATATATATATATATATATATATATCGTTTAACGTCCGCTTTCCATGCTAGCATGGGTTATATATATATATATATATATATATATATATATATATATATATACATATATATATATATACATATAATGAATGTATTGTTTCCCTTTCTGAAATCTCAATACAGAACCAATGGAATTGCTTCTTGGTAGTCATTTGATCTGTTAGAAATACTAAGCAGATCTCTCCCAAGTTGCACCTTGTTGTTTGTTACTTCTCGAGCCATGCCTGGCTCATAAAGGTCCGGTTTCCTGGTTTCATTGGCGTATAGGTTCCCCACCTGGATGGGATGCTGATCCGTCACAGGTGAGCTGCTAGATGCAGGAGGAGGAAAGAGCGAGAGAAAGTTGTGGCAAAAGAGTCAGCAGAAGCTCACCATTACCTTCTGCCAGATCCACATGGAGCTGAAGTGTTTCACTCATAAACACACACATCGCCTGGTCTGAGATTCGAACCCACAATCCCTCAACTGCAAGTCTGCTGCTCTAACCACTAGGCCATGCACCTCCACAAATCACTCCCCACTATCTAATAAATGGATATATTCTGAATAAAAGACAAATTGGTTCTGGCAGGAATGGCTTATGCTATATATTTACTTAGTCTTGGCTTAGCAAGGGTCAAACAATAACAACAACAATGAAAACAACATAAAAACAACCATCAATAAAAATGGGAATAAAATTATTTAAAGATATTTTTACAAATTTTATTTCAGTTTTCGTTCCCAGATGGAGGTAAATATTTCTCTTTGTTTTCTGGGGTCTCTCCTGGATTATTTTTTGTCTCTGAAATATAAATGAAAGAAAAAAAGAATATTATGTAAACCCCTCTCACTATTTTGACTTGTGTTCACTTTATTGTCCCCAGGAGGATATAAAAGACAAACGTGAACCCTGAATGCAAAAGGATGTAATTGAACAGCACAAAGTATTTGATCTCACTATCTCTCGATTCCGCCATGTTTCTTTACCCTACACAATGATGCACCAGACTTGTCTATACGAAAACCAGATACCACACTTAAATACACTTCAATACATTTGTTTACACGACATTACACTGCACTAGATACAACACTGCAATACACTTATATACACTTATTTACACCACATTACATTGCACCAGATCCTAAACTACAATACACTTAAATACACTTATTTACACCGCATTACATTACAGCACTTACCTAGCGTACCTAATTGTTCAGATCACCTGTGAACTAAACCTCCATAATTTGTATAATATATATATATATATATATATATATACACATAAATATATATATATATATATATATATATATATATATATATACACATAAATATATATATATATATA
The DNA here is from genome assembly GCF_046866305.1 of Octopus bimaculoides. Taxonomy (NCBI): domain Eukaryota; kingdom Metazoa; phylum Mollusca; class Cephalopoda; order Octopoda; family Octopodidae; genus Octopus; species Octopus bimaculoides. The sequence continues at coordinate 22,195,562 of NC_142954.1, read as the reverse complement.
TATATATATATATATATATATATATATATATATATATATATATATATATATAAAAAACAAGGTAGAAGTTTTTATTTTTCATTCCCTTCGAAATTGTTCTTAAATGTGGTTTGGACGTTTTTACTGCTCCTTCTAGCATGTAAGGCTGCCTGTTAAAGGTCGCCTCTTTTGAGTTTAAATGTACACTAATTTTATATAGCCGACCGAAGCTTTGTGATTGAATTTGGTAGGCGGAAGTTACTGCCGTGTGTGTATATGTCTGTGTATGTGCTTGTGCCTCTCTCCCAGAGAGAGAGAGGGGATATATATATATATACACATATATAAAACCAAATGAGTAACAAGGATGTCCAAGTATCAGTGCATTATGGCTGTTTCAAGCAGCTTCATTTAATCGATCAATGAAGACCTTTGATCAATTTGAAATTGACCACCGCTTTCTTTGGATGCATACAAATTTCCAGCATAAGGATAAACCATTATTATTATTATTATTATTATTATTATTATTATTATTATTATTATCATTATTAATATTACTATTTTTTAACAAATTAATCAATAGTACAGGAGACTAAAATAATTACATTGTTTCCTTTAGCAAATTTTTGTGACAGAATGAATTTAGTGAGAAAAATTCTACCTAAAGCCTACTATGCTTAGAAGTGGCAGAGGAAGAATAGTGGAGGGTGGGGTGGGGTGAAGAAAGAAGAATGGTAAATGTTGCTATAACTTACAATTTATAAATTATCTGTCACATTCAAAAGGCCTAATGTAACCTGCTGTGTACAAGCCATTAGGATTAGATCTATTGGGAATTGACAGTTAAGTTTCCTGTGGTGGTGATAAATTAATTCATGTCAGATACTCTTGCTGGCTGCCATATTGATAGGACCATAAATCCAGCCCTTATCTACATAAAAGGAACAAATCACAGAGATGCCAATAATATAATGACAGATAGAGGAGATGTGATAGCCAGAAAGAGGGAGGGCTGGGGTCGCTAAAACTATTATGATTATCAAATAAAAGGGCAGAAGTTGGAAACCAAAGAAAACAAAATGAGTTCTGAATGTGGGAATTAACAAGGTGTATTCAGACTAGGTAAAAATTTATATACTCTTTTACTCTTTTACTTGTTTCAGTCATTTGACTGTGGCCATGCTGGAGCACCACCTTTATTCGAGCAAATCGACCCCAGGACTTATTCTTTGGAAGCCTAGTACTTATTTTATTGGTCTCTTTTGCCAAATCACTAAGTTACAGGGACGTAAACACACCACCATCGGTTGTCAAGTGATGCTAGGGGGACAAACACAGACACACAAACGTATACACACACATACATACATATATATACATATATACGACGAGCTTCTTCTATATATATATATATATATATATATATATATATATATATATATACATATATATATATATATACATATATACGACGGGCTTCTTTCAGTTTCCGTCTACCAAATCCACTCCCAAGGCTTTGGTCGGCCCGAGGCTATAGTAGAAGACACTTGCCCAAGGTGCCACGCAGTGCGACTGAACCCAGAACCATGTGGTTATATAAAAGAAATTTACCAACATTATGGAAAAATATAATTATATAAAAAAAATACCAACATTATGTAATTATTTTACCGATGTAATTGGTAAAGGATAAAAAGGATCAATGTAATTATTTTAGTCTCCTGTACTATTGATAATTTGTTAAAAAAAATTATTCCTTATGTTGGAAATCTGTATGCATCCAAAGAGAGCAGTGGTCTATTTCAAATTGATGTAATGTCTTCATTAATCAATTAAACAGAGCTGCTTGATACCTGGACATCCTTGTTACGCATTTGGTTTTTAATCACCTAATTTTGAGCTGTGCAGACTATACCAAACTGGGTTGGTGCCTCAACTTAAGTACCTAATTCAACTGAATTTTAATAATTTATACATACATACATATATATATATGTATATATATATATATATGGGAGAATTTACGAAAAAAACAACAGACAAAGACAAGTGGTGTAAACAACAAATGGATGTATTAGTTTAATGCTCGGGAATAGAGAAAGTCTTTGACGTTTTAAGCTACGCTCTTCAACTGAAAGGAACACAGAAAGAAATAAGGAGAGAAACAAGGAGAAAAAAAATGACAGAGACGAGAAAAAGATGGAAAAGGCTGGAGGAAGAAGGCGGTCGATAGTATGGATTATAGAGAGATTGGAGATGGGTAGGATGGTGGTAGAAGAGTGGAGAGTGGGGTATATATATATATATATATATATATGAATAATAACAATAAATGGAGCAAAATGCATATAAATAAAAGTTGCTTTTATTTATATGCGTTTTGCTCCATTTATTATTCTTATCTACTCAAAATGCATCACTTTAACTTGGTATCTCTACCTATAAAACGGGTGTGATATCCTGGTTTTTTGTGTAATTTTTGCTACCCATGGTAACTATTAACATATTTACATTGTCAAAGGTTTTTTTAAACTGAGATAATATTAATAAATACATAAACTTACATATATATATATATGTAAGAGAAGAAAATGGAGATTGGGAAGTTACTAATTGTTTATTATTAACAACAAATCAATCATCATCCCTTATGGCTGTTTCAATTAATACTCAGTGAATTAATTAAATATTAAATTAAAATGCCCTGTTATTTTAAGGAAATCAATTTGGGGAAGAAGTGAAGGAAAGAATAGTGGGTCGGGGAAGAGGAAGAAGAGGAAGTGTTAAGTGATAGTGAGAGGGGGATTATGGGAAATGTAGGAGAGTAAATGGTGCTGTTTATACTACCTGAGTGTACAGTACCATAGTTAGGAGAATTATGGAGGAATGAGTGTAATAAAATGAGTTGTGAGGGAAGGCTTGACAGGACCTTAATTTTGCTGAGCTGGATGGGTCTTCTCAAGCACAACTTATTACTATCATCATGGTCCTTTGTCATCCCTTTTTGAGGCTCAACATTTTCATTATTTTATCCCATTTTTTTCTGGGTCTCCCTCTTCCGTGGGTTCCATCCATGTCTAACGATCAGCTCAGCTTTATGCAACAGACCTCTTTCATCTGCATGATATGACCATACCTAGCACCGTCTTCTCTCTTATATACACCACATCTGATGCATCCTATATCCAATATTTCTTTCAACACACTTGTACTTTGCTGTACATGCAAACACAACAATGACGATGATGATGACAATGATGACGATACTACATTATACTACACAACAACAAATTGTAAGTGGATTAACTTCCGGATGTTTCCACTGGTTGTCCCCTCATTGAAAACACATTTTATATACGGTGTTAGAGTTTCCTTTAATTTATTTGTTGTTGTTGGCACTCCGTCGCTTACGACGTCGAGGGTTCCAGTTGATCCGATCAACGGAACAGCCTGCTCGTGAAATTAACGTGCAAGTGGCTGAGCACTCCACAGACACGTGTACCTTCAATGTAGTTCTCGGGGATATTCAGCGTGACACAGAGTGTGACAAGGCTGACTCTTTGAATTACAGGCACAACAGAAACCGGAAGTAAGAGAAGGTTGTGGTGGAAGAGTACAGCAGGGTTCGCCACCATCCCCTGCTGGAGCCTCGTGGAGCTTTAGGTGTTTTCGCTCAATAAACACTCACAATGCTCGGTCTGGGAATCGAAACTGCGATCCTATGACTGCGAGTCCGCTGCCGTAACCACTGAGCCATTGCGCCTCCACTTTAATTTATTCAACAATATCGAAACAGCTTTCTGGCCAATGTTATTAAAGACTTACCAAGAATGTTGTTTGAGAGGGCAGGGCTTCATTGTACAAGCTGCTTGTCCAGAAGTGCCACATATACATAGATTGCAGTCTTTCTTGAAGCTGTCTCCAGCGTTGTAGTGTTTGTGTTTGTAAACACAACCTAAAAGAATTATACATAAAGTGTTGTAAGAAAATATCATTACAGATATGATGTAGGATTATATAAGAAGCATTTAGCGATAGTTTTCAGCGGTGCCTTCTATATCATCAATTCATCCAAAATTTAGAACGCTTTCACCAACAAAAGCTTTGTTCAATCTTGAGAATCAAATAGGGACAATATATGACCGACATCAAAGTCCTGAAAAGAGCCAACAGGGAAAGCATCGTCTTCAATGGTCAGGACATGTAGCGACAATGGATATATCTCGGCTCTTATGCCTGGTCTTATTTCAAGCTCACTTCAAGAAAAGGACCATGGGGTTGCTCTCATTAACAACTCAAAACAATATTGAATACCAATGGACTTGGGCCTAAATCATTTGAGACACAAGCCTGAGATTGTACCAAGGGTTGGTGTTCCATCATCATCGGAACCAAAATCTTTGAAACCACCAGAAGAAAAAAGGAAGAAATCAAATATCAGGAGAGAAAGGCTTGTCAAAAATCAACCTCCTCCTCCTCCATGTATTCAAACGTAAGCAATAATTTATTAGGATGCTGAGCTCATGTAGGGAGATACTATGCATTGAAATTTTGCTAAAATACTATAATGTATTTGAAAAATATACATATATGGGATTAACGGACATGAAGAAGTCATTTGATTATAATAAGGGATGCTATGGAGCTGTTATGGGTGTTAAAGACAGAATGAGAGATGAAATAGATTTTTGAGGGGAAAAAACATAAATGATTTTGGGAAATAAAAGAGAAAAATAACTCTATGTATTCTATGATTACTATTAATTATTAATCATTTCTATGCACCAACATTTACATTCTAATATTCAGAGAAAGGTTATTTACTACAGAGATGAATGTAAATATTCATGCAAAAAAAAAAAAAGAAAAAAGAAGTTAAGTGTATAGAGAGAAAAGTGGATTTTATGAGGGGGAAAATAATGAAAAGTGATGAAATATAATTTTTTATGTGGAGTATAAGATACAAAAAAAAAATGGATTAAGAAATAAAAGAGAAGGGGAAAAAATTTCTTTATATTATACTACGATATTGTTTTTAGGATGTTATTTGGAGAAAAGTAATAATAATTGTTATTATTTGGGATTTCAATTGACTAAGATATATTATTATTGTTCTAAGAAAAAGTATTAAGTATATAAAAAGACTATATTGCATTTACTTGTAAGAGGAAAGAAAAAAAAATTTAAATGCAATGTAATTTTTAATAGTAATAACTAGTAACCTCCCTTCGTATATAAAACTTCCATTTAACAATGAAATAAGTATTATGGATTATTTTATAAAGTCGGGATAAGTTTGGTATTAGAGCTTTTGAATGTTATAATTTCAAATTTGAGAGATCAATGGATTAAATTTATACCTATATCATGATATTAAATATGGTTTATATGATGATTGTTCTAATAAATAAGCATGCTAATATCATGGATTTAAACTATGAGCTATATGGGTATCCTTAATATGGTAAATTTCAAGAGATGAAATATTGAATATACTGCTGAGAACTAATATACAACTTATAATTTCAATGTTGGTATATATATTGATATTGAGGGGAAAAAATATTGGAATTGACCAAGAAGAGGATATATATTATAATAATTATTGCATAGATTTAAGAACAAATTGATAATAGAGTTTAGGATTAAGTTCTAGAGTTTAAATAAAAATTGAATATAGATGAATTAATTAAATTAATGGAAATAAAAATAAGGGCTATGGTTTTTATATATGGAGTATAAGTACGGTGGGATTAGAAATGAAAAGGATAATATATTATTGTTCTTTGGTAAGATAAGTTTGGGATTAAATATTAAGTTCATAGTTACTCTTTTACTCTTTTACTTGTTTCAGTCATTTGACTGTGGCCATGCTGGAGCACTGCCTTTTAGTCAAGCTAATTGACCCCAGAACTTATTCTTTGTAAGCCTAGTACTTATTCTATCGGTCTCTTTAGTCGAACCGCTAAGTTACGGTTACGTAAACACACCAGCATCAGTTGTCAAGCAATGTTAGGGGGGGGGGACAAACACAAACACACAAATGTATACACACACACACATATATATATATATATATATATATATATATACATATATACGATGGGCTTCTTTCAGTTTCCATCTACCAAATCCACTCACAAGGCTTTGGTCAGCCCGAGGCTATAGTAGAAGACACTTGCCCTAGGTGTCACACAGTGGGACTGAACCCGGAACCATGTGGTTGGTATGCAAGCTACTTACCACACAGCCACTCCTACGCCTACGTTATAAAAAATTTAATATTAATATTAAGGATTAATTAAGGATTATGGGGATAAAAAATGGGGATTATAATTATGCGTCTAATAAGAAAAAAATGTCATTGAAAAATATGTAGATGGTATTATAAGTACTAATTATTCTTAAAAGACATTCGAGCGAGATCGTTGCTAGGGCCGTAGGACTGGCTCCTGTGCAGGTGGCACGTAAAACACACCATTTCGAGCGTGGCCATCACCAGTTCCACCTGACTGGCCCTTGTGCCGGTATCACGTAAAACACCCATTACACTCTCTGAGTGGTTGGCGTTAGGAAGGGCATCCAGCTGTAGAAACTCTGCCAGATCAGATTGGAGCCTGGTGTTGCCTCCTGGTCCACCAATCCTCAGTCAAATCGTCCAACCCATGCTAGCATGGAAAGCAGACGTTAAACGATGAGGATGATGATGATGATGTGATTAGGATGGAGCGTATGCACCATCGGAATAGGTTATTAATAAAAGAACGAAAGAATACACGATGCCCTGTTGGCAATGTTTTAACAAGAGACGTACCTTTATGTGCATTCCTACATTTCTTTCTGGTGCATCCCACAATGCCAAGTTTGCCGCAGAAGCAGGTGTTGCAATCACTTTTGAAAATGTCGCCTGGTTTGTATATTTGACCGTTGTAATGACAAATATCTTTGGTGGGTGATGCTGCAATGGAATAAAATAAAAGATGTCCTCTTGTTCAAACATTATTTTTACTTGGGGGGGGCGTTGATTGATTGATTCCTGAATGAAATTCTGTTGCCAGACGCCAGCTGGAGGCTTGTGCCAAACCCATGCCAGCTTACAAAAAATGGGCATTAAAGGATGATGGTAACAGTAATTAACACGGATGATTATGGAGATAATGACAATGATGATACTCATGATGATGATGATGATGATGATGATGATGATGATGATGACGATGATGACGATTATGATTACAGAGATGATGACAGTGATGATGACAGTGATGACACTAATGATGATGATGATGATGATACAGATAATGACAATGAGGACACTGATGAAGATGATGATGATGATGATGATGATGATGATGACAATGATGGTGATGATGATGATGATGATGATGACAATGATGGTGATGATGATGATGATGATGATGATGATGACAATGATGGTGATGATGATGATTACGGAAATAATGACCATGGTGCCACATGATGACAACGACTCTAAAATTTTAGGAGATTGAGCAAACAGTGAAAACTTCAATGTGGTTGTCTGACTTTCTAGAAACTGCAGCTAAATCTTGTACCCCTACTGTCTTAACCCTTTGGCATGCAGATTATTCTGTTAAATGTTATACTTATTTATTCACATTTTGGAAAAATTAATCATGCATTAAGTCATAGTTGCAAAATTTTGATAATGTAACTGTTCATTTTTAGGTGTTTATTGTTTATTGCAGGCTAGGTGTGAGAGACCAGATCTGGCTGATTAGACCATAAAACAGGTAGAATATTTGAGCCTAATATGTCTGGTTTAACACTTTAGTGTTCAGATTACTCAGTCAAATGCAATCATGTAAAAAGCACCTTTCAAACGTTGGGCTTCACGGAGGCAATAGCAGGTGAGTGAGACCTTTGGCGATATATCATGCTTTTGAAGACCTGTCAAAGCAAGTGGTTATTTTTCTGCAGTGGTTATTTTTCTGCAGTGGTTATTTTTCTGCAGTGGTTATTTTTCTGCAGTGGTTATTTTTCTGTAGTAGTTATTTTTCTGCAGTGGTTATTTTTCTGTAGTAGTTATTTTTCTGGAGTGGTTATTTTTCTGCAGTGGTTATTTTTCTGCAGTAGTTATTTTTCTGAAGTGGTTATTTTTCTGCAGTAGTTATTTTTCTGCAGTAGTTATTTTTCTGTAGTAGTTATTTTTCTGCAGTGGTTATTTTTCTGCAGTAGTTATTTTTCTGAAGTGGTTATTTTTCTGCAGTGGTTATTTTTCTGCAGTAGTTATTTTTCTGCAGTAGTTATTTTTCTGCAGTGGTTATTTTTCTGCAGTGGTTATTTTTCTGCAGTAGTTATTTTTCTGAAGTGGTTATTTTTCTGCAGTGGTTATTTTTCTGCAGTAGCTATTTTTCTGCAGTAGTTATTTTTCTGCAGTGGTTATTTTTCTGTAGTAGTTATTTTTCTGGAGTGGTTATTTTTCTGCAGTGGTTATTTTTCTGCAGTAGTTATTTTTCTGAAGTGGTTATTTTTCTGCAGTAGTTATTTTTCTGCAGTAGTTATTTTTCTGTAGTAGTTATTTTTCTGCAGTGGTTATTTTTCTGCAGTAGTTATTTTTCTGAAGTGGTTATTTTTCTGCAGTGGTTATTTTTCTGCAGTAGTTATTTTTCTGCAGTAGTTATTTTTCTGCAGTGGTTATTTTTCTGTAGTAGTTATTTTTCTGCAGTGGTTATTTTTCTGCAGTAGTTATTTTTCTGCAGTAGTTATTTTTCTGAAGTGGTTATTTTTCTGCAGTGGTTATTTTTCTGCAGTAGTTATTTTTCTGTATATTCAGGAACATTTTCACAAAAAATATATAAATCATCATCGTTATCCACTAACATCCATGTAGCTGGCAGAACTACAAATCCTGTGGGGTGGGGTCAGCTTCATGCCAGTGGACAAGGGAATGATCTATGAGAATTGAGGTGCGGTAGTGCAGGTTTTTGTAGAGGACCGGTGTGGTTACTAATATCTAATAGGGGAAAAAGGTAAAAATCCCCTTTGGTCATGAATGACCATGAGATTGCACCAAGAAAGTTACCCTCCAAGGTACAAGATAAAAAATAAGAATTAAAGGGTGTCAGGCGGTACTGGTGACGACCACGCTCGAGATGGTGTATTTTATGTGTAGGTGGCACGTAAAAGCACCCACTACACTCTCGGAGTGGTTGGTGTTAGGAAGGGCATCCAGCTGTAGAAACTCTGCCAGATCAGACTAGAGCCTGGTGTAGCCATCTGGTTCACCAGTCCTCAGTCAAATCGTCCAACCCATGCTAGCATGGAAAGCGGACGTTAAACGATGATAAGGATGATGATGATGAATACAATTATGAAAAAAATTTATACAATTAAAAAATTCGACGGAGAAAAACGATAAAAAATCGGAAAAAAAAACCCGAATAAAAGTGTAAAAAAGTGAGTGTATATAAGATGAGATAAAAAGTTGTTTTTTAAGGAGGGTAAAGAGACAGTCATTAAGAGGAGGAGGTTGTGTTGAGTATGAAAGGAGTTTGTGTTTGTACACTGAAAATGTAACTCTTTACTCTTTCTTTTACTCTTTTACTTGTTTCAGTCATTTGACTGCGGCCATGCTGGAGCACCGCCTTTAGTCGAACAAATCGACCCCAGGACTTATTCTTTGTAAGCCTAGTACTTATTCTACCGGTCTATTTTGCCGAACCGCTAAGTTACGGGGACGTAAACACACCAGCATCGGTTGTCAAGCGATGGTGGGGGGACAAACACTAACACACATACATACATACATACATATATATATATATATATATATATATATATATATATATATATACACATATATACGACGGGCATCTTTCAGTTTCCGTCTACCAAATCCAATCACAAGGCTTTGGTCGGCCCAAGACTATAGTAGAAGACACTTAGACACTTGCCCATGTGGTTGGTAAGCAAGCTACTTACCACACAGGCACTCCTGTGCCTAACCAACGTCTAACCAACTTGTATAATTAAGATTAATTAGTAGAATGACTGAATGTGAGAATCATTTTTTGTGGAATTTGTGAACAGTGCCATACCTGAACGTATACATATCATCTGGGTGCAGAAAGCAAGTCCTGTCTCCCCACAGAAGCATGTGTTGCAGTCATCCTTGAATGCTTCGCCAGCATGGTAAACTTTTCCCTTATGGGTGCAGTCAGCCATTGCAACCCCTGCAAGTAATGGGAACGAAAAATGGCAGAATTCAATCAGCAAATGAAATTTATGAATGAATGAGGGAAGGAAGGAAGGAATGGCAGAAGGAATGAATGAAAGAATGGATAAGAGAAAAATGGAAGAAAAGGCAGGACAAAATAAAGGAAGAACAACATACATGTTACTCCTTTATTGAGAGAGAGAGAGAGAGAGAGAGAGAGAGAGAGAGAGAGAGAGAGAGAGAGAGAGGAGGGGGAGATTGAAAGGGGAGAGAGAGATTGAGAGAGGAGGAGAGAGAGTGAGTGAAAGGGAAGTGTAAGGGAGGGGAGAGAGATTGAGAGAGGGGGAGAGAGAGAGAAAGAAAAGGAGAGAGTGATAGAAAGAGAAAGTGAGAAAGAGAGAGGGAGAATGAGAGAGAAATATAGAGAGAAAGACAGAGAGTGAGAAAGAAAGAGAAAAAGATTGTGATAGAAAGAGAAAATAAGAAGAAAGAACGAGAGTGAGTGAGAGAGAGAGAGAATAAAGGAGTGAGGGATTGAGAGAGAGAGAAAGAGAGAGAGACAGAGAGAGAGAGCGGGAGAAAAAAGAGAAATAGAGAAAGAAAGAGAGAGAGAGAGTATGAGAGAGAAATAGAGAGAGAAAGACAGAGAGTGGGAAAGAAAGAGAAAAGAGAAAAAGATTGTGATAGAAAGAGAAAATAAGAAGAAAGAACGAGAGTGAGTGAGAGAGAATAAAGGAGAGAGGGATTGAGAAAGAGAAAAAGAGAGAGAGAGAAAAGGAGAAAAAAGAGAAACAGAGAAAGAAAGAGAGAAAGAGAAAGAGAAAGAGATAGATAGATAGATAGATAGATAGATAGATAGATAGATAGAGAGAGAGAGAGAGAGAGAGAGCCATCAGGTTTCCATTGTCTCATATCTCACCTGAAACAGCAGCAACAAGGCAGGTGAGAATGGTTAATTTAATCATCTTTTCTTGTTTTCTAGAATAAAATGAATGTCTCTAAATGATAGACAACCTATTTATAAGGGTCCCTTATCACCCCCCGCCTATCATTTGCAGAGCAAGTTCAATACAAACATGTGATTAGATAAGATATATTTGTTTAAAAAAGACAACAAATAGAAAAAAAAAGTAATAAAAAAAACAAACAAACAAGAATCACACACAGACTTGAATCTAGGCCCAAAGAAAACTGTTCTGATAAGGGTGAGAACTTTAACATCTGCAAATGAAAATATCCATGACTTTAGGGCAAATTATAAATTATAAGTTTTGGACATTTTATATTCTCATAATTGGCAACAAAAAATAATAAGATGTCCATTATTATTATTATTATTATTATTATTATTATTATTATTATTAATTAATTATTGTTGTTGTTGTTGTTGTTGTTTTATAAATGTTGACGTAATTCTTCACAAAGGTAAATAGACAATAAGAAGAGCTTGATGCGATTTGTAATAGATTGTTTATTCAACGGTTTGAACGATTTTTGCATTTTGAATCTAAAGAAGACAGACGAAATATCGTTCAAGCCGTTAAATAAACAAACTATTACAAATTGTATTGCGCTCTTGTTTTCTATTATTATAGTATTGCTGACCTGTAGGTTTGTGTCGAACACCTGCTGTTGCATGTGGGACGGATCCGGCTGTCAACTGAATCCATCATGAAGATCGCCCCGCCGCCTTCCTTTAACCGGGAAGGAAAGGCTGTGTTTATATGCCTGTTGGCCAGCGCTGGATTAACCATTAAGCAAAATAAGCAAGTACTTAGGGTATCAAGGGAAGGAGGTGGGGGGGGGCACCACAGAAATGGTAAATGGTTTACGGCACAAAAGAAATCACTTTAAACTTGCTAAAATAATATTCGCGATGGAAAGGCCGACGTGTCGGCTGCGATACGAGCCACGCGGCCGCTACCGTACCCGTGACGGGGTCCGATTCGCGAGTTTGCGGCTCGGACCCGGCGGAATAGTTACGCTCTAGGTGAGCCTCACACACCAAGGGGGTCCAGACTACTATGTAGGGTAGTCGTCTCTACTAAGAATAGATACAGATGTGTTACCTAAGATTAATTTTGAGGATCTGATCAAAGACATTGCAATTCAAAAAAGTGAGAGGAACTTTTCAAATATAAATAAAATGGAAGTAGACAAAAATGAACATTATTTTCCCTCTTACTGTTTTGTTATTCTTTATATTTTGAATTACATAATCTTTTATGGGGCACCAAAATCTTTTAAGTGCTTAGGGCCTTGATGGGTCTTAATCCGGCCCTGCTGGTGGCCATGGCAAAAGAGGTTGTACGGCAGACGAGACTGAAGGGCTGAAGGCAAACACTTTGCTCTTTGGCCAAACCTTGATCTTTAAGTTTCACCTGGCCTCAATCTAATGATGGAAAACAAGTAAAAAAAATAAAAAATAAAAAAAAGAGAAAAAAGTAACCATTCTGCAACAAAATAGTTTTTACAGTTAGTTTTGTCTTTTATTTCATTTGAGAGAAAACAACTCTTCATTTTGGTTTCGGTGTCATGCTTCCTCCAAACTATTTCTGCTGACTTCAGTTTCACATTGTGGGTCACGAAAACAACCTCAGCTTAGTTCACTTAGAAGAGATTGTCAACACACAGCCATAATAAATGAGATTTGCTGATTGTGAATGCTATGTGAATGAACTCTAAGCTGTGTGGTTTCAAAGCACACTTCTCAGCCATCTAGTCACACCTGATTCTTTAATTTTCCTCAGCCATTATATGCCATTCACAGGTGCTAAAGATTTTTCTCACTTCTGATCTTTACAATTCTTCAAATCTGTTAGAAATAACAACCCACTCACCCTCAAACCTATAGGTATAAGGCCTGAAACTTTGGATGAGAGGGCCAGTCGATTAAATTGACCCCAGTGCTCAACTGGTATTTATTTCATCGCGCCTGAAAGGATGAAAGGCAAAGCTTACCTCCGCTGAATTTGAACTCAGAATGTAAAGACCAAAAGCTAGCAAGAGCACCAGGCAAAGACGACCGTGACTATCTGGTCACTGCGTGCACCATGCTGGGCTGGAAGCATATAAATTAGTGTTGTAGGAACCCACTTCATGGTGATATCAGAAGGGTAAAACCGCCACACTAACATCAACAATTTGATTGGAGACTCTGGCCTGGAATGTATCTAGGATCTCGAGGCAGTGATGATGGACCGAGAAGTGTGATGAGTGGACTTTGTTGTTGTTGCCTGTGTTGGAACTCGGGCATGACGATAACAATGATAACAGATAATGAAACAACGTGTGTGAATGTCCAGAATTGGGCTGTCTGAGTATCTGGAGTCGTCTTTGCAAATGTTTGAGGCCGTCTGCTTGATGCCTGAGATCGTCTGCCTGAATGCCTGAGGTTGACTTGTCTTAAGTAATTTGCTGAGGTGGTCTGCTTGACTTAGGTACCAAGTGGTTTTTTCTCGGAAAGTGAAAAGAAGATAAATTTTGGGATATCCGAGAAGCCATGTCACACCTCAGTCTCTCACCGATTGGTCAACTTATAGATCTATCATGTGAAACTGTGGTGGTTGAACCTGAATATCTTGTGGTTGGGATTCGAATCGCTTCAGCTTCATCTGTTCTGAGGTATGGCTAAACAACACAGTGATGACGACAACAACAACGACAAAGATAAAAATGACAACAGCAACAACAGGAAGAACAACAACAGGAAGAATGACAGCAAAAACAGTAACAACAACAACTGCTACATAACAGTAACAGCAACAACAAGAAGCAGTAGTAGCAGCAACAAGGGCAATAGCCACACCAACAAGAACAACAGCAGGAGCCGATGAAACAGCCACACAAATTCAGAACGTCAAATATTTGCTATAGCAACAACAGCAGTAGTTTTAGGGCGTTAATCAATAAACCAAGAGATTTGATTCTCTATGTTAACCTTTTGCTGTGATAACTGAGTTGCAGTTAGTATTTGTCAGCAATAATGAAGGTCAGTTGGTGATAAAGACAATAATAAGCAAACCAGATTTTAAATCTTGTTTCATTCGTATATTTCGATTTGGTTGTCATAAGAGTAATGAAAATATTAGGTTGGTGCATAATTATTGCGGCTTTTTTTCAATAAATTTTATTCAACAAGAACAATAACATTTAACAAAAACATCTTTAAATGATTATTCTGGAGCATATTCGCCATCTTCTTCAATTACTGCTTTGCATTTGCTTGGCAACCGGTCAGAATAATCATTTAAAGATGTTTTTGATAAATCTCTTTTACTCTTTTACTCTTTTACTTGTTTCAGTCTTTTGACTGTGGCCATGCTGGAGCACCGCCTTTAGTCGAGCAAATCGACCCCAGGACCTATTCTTTGGAAGCCTAGTACTTATTCTATCGGTCCCTTTTGCCGAACCGCTAAGTTACGGGGATATAAACACACCAGCATCGGTTGTCAAGCGATGTTGGGGGACAAACACAGACATACAAACACATACACACATACATATACATATATACGACAGGCTTCTTTCAGCTTCCGTCTACCAAATTCACTCACAAGGCTTTGGTCGGCCCGAGGCTATAGTAGAAGACACTTGCCCAAGATGCCACGCAGTGGGACTGAACCCGGAACCATGTGGTTGGTAAGCAAGCTACTTACCACACAGCCACTCCTACGCCTAAATGTTGTTATTGTTTTTGTTGAATAAAATTTATTGAAAAAAAAGTCGCAATAATTGTGCACCAACCTAATAGATTAGTTTGTCCGTAAAGTTCTGAGCGTCTTTTAATGTGCAAAAAGAGAATATAAATAAGTGACCTTTCAATAAATCTTATTCAATGAAATAATTTCCATTATTATTAACGGCCTTTGCCCATCTATCAGGCAATTTAAATATTCCATCAGCATAAAATTTGATGGTTTTGAAGAAAAATGGTTATCTAGATGTATTTTGACTCCATCTAAATCGTTAAATGTTTTTCCTTGCATTGAGTTCTGCAGACAAAAACAAGTGGTAGTCGGATGGCGCAATATCAGGAGAATATGGTGGATGGAGTAAGAGATTCCAGCCAAGTCCATGTAACTTTGTTAGGGTTGCCAAAGACACATGTGGTCGGGCATTGTCTTGTTAGAACACTACCCCTGTTGGCAATCACCAGCCGCAATTCTTTGATTTTTTGGTTCAAAATAGCTAGCTGACGACAGAGCACACACACACATGCACGCCCCCACACACACACACATACACACACACACACACACACACACACACACACACACACACAAAACATACGATGGGCTTCTTTCAGTTTCTTTCAAACAAAGGATCTCACAAGTACTGCGCTGTGGGACTGAACCCATGACCACATGGTAGGTGGTGGGAAAGCAATCCTCTTACCCATACAACCACGCCTCTGTCTATATTAATAAACAAAATAAAGCAAACAATTATTAATTAGGATTGAACTCATTAGAGAATTTTTATTTTATAAAAAGAAGTGTATAATTATATTTCGGTGGTGTTAGTTTTCTTTGGTTCTCCAAGAAAGACCATTTCTGTCAGCCAACTAACGTCGATGCCGTCCATACGATTTAATATTCATTACGTCACTTAATCATGAAACCTTCTTTGTTCTCTCATCCTCCTCGACTGCACCCATTTTCAGATCCTGATGTTACGGATCCGCAGTAAATGAAAAGGAGAAAAATCAAAATTAATACACAAGATAGATTACAGGAAAAAGATTATTAATGTTTGGAAGTGGGAGCACTGCTTAATTAAGGACTGCTTCATGAGTTCAAATTGTTGTTTAGAGTTTGATAGAAAACAAGACTCAGATCAGTGACAGACAGTATGAATGAAAGAAAGAGAGAGGAAGAAAGATACAAGAGACATTGGGAAAAAAATGATTGAAATATAAAAAAAAAACAATATAGAAGTTAAAAAGAATGGAATCTGCAAATGAAATACAGAATGAATGAAAACCTAATAATAATAATAATAATAATAATAATAATAATAATAATAATAATAATAATAATAATAATAATAACAATAATAATAATAATAAGACTAAAACAATACCTATTGTCATAGGTGCCCTAGGAATGACAGCGAAACGTGCTGATTACTACCTAGCTCAGATACCAGGAAACCCCAAAATGGCTGAAATTCAAAAGATAGTGCTCATGGGAACTGCCCATATCCTACGTAAAATACTGTTTATGTGATCTCAAATTTTAAAACAAACACATAATTTTCTTATGGTTTCTTAAACATTCTCTAGAACAACACTATGTACAAACTCAAATATATGGTAGCCAAGGCATAACACCTACATGAACTTCTAACTTGTTGTCTCTTGAGGTCTCTGGGTAAGACTTGGATCCAACTTGTACAAATGCGAAGCAAAAGTCAAACATAAAATAATAATAATAATAATAATAATAATAATAATAATAATAATAATAATAATAATAATAATAATAATAAATATGTGGGAGATACAACTATGGACAGAAAGAAGAGTGTTGTAGTTTGCTTGGACTATTGTGATAGAAAAGTAAAATAACAAATAAGAAAGATGGAGAGCTTTTAATAATATGAAAGGAGAAATTGAGTAAGCTAATTATTTCGGGCATATTGGCCCATCATCAGAAGTGAATGGCTTCAAGAAATGTACGTTTATGTAGATCCGACCATATTGATTGCTGTTCGGGAATGAATAAAAGCAAATGATATTATAGAAACGCAAAACATTCAAAAATGAACGTAGAAATTTTTGCGTTCCAGTTTAGATAAAATGACCTAATCAGCTTTCGCTGTCATAACTGCTCAGAGGAAAAAGAAAGTAGAAGTAGAAAGGAAGATTAATACATAGACAAGTAGTTTCATGTTCGTGCACACACACACACACGAGTATATATAGTTAAAACAAACCTGTATCAGAAAGAAGCACACTCTAAAAATTAGAGTAGTAATTATTATAACGAAATTTTATATCGAGTCATGCAAGGTTTCGCACCCACAAAGGCAAACTCTTGGCAGGAAAAATGAAAAAGTAACGGTAAGGATGAAAATTGTCGAATGTTAAAATATGTGTATTAGTAGCAGAGAATTACCATTTACCTTTAGGTTAACAGTACTTCTTGGTACAGCTAACTCCATTATATTTACAGGAACACAAGTCACAACCACTTCTGAAAGTCGTAAAGAATCGGTATTTTTTTCCTTCGTAAATACAGCCTGGTTGTTGGTAATTGGGAAGAAAAGAAATGAAAGAAAGATAATCAATAAGAATGAGAGAATGAAATCAATAAAACAATGAATGAATGAAAAATAGAAGAAAGAAACATAACAAAACAACTGAAATAAGATAACTGGGCACAGTAGATAAAAAGAATGGAATTTACAAACGAAATACAGAGTGAATGAAAGAGAGAGGGAAAGAAATAGAGAAAGAAAGAAAGAAATGAAGAAAGATGAAACTACGAAGAGAAAGAACATTGTAGTTTGTTTGAAGTGTTGTAATACAGAAGAAAAAATAACAAATAAGATGGAGAGCTTTTAACAATGTGGAAGTGTTGTGATACAGAAGAAAAAATAACAAATAAGACGGAGAGCTTTTAACAATGTGGAAGTGTTGTGATACAGAAGAAAAAATAACAAATAAGACGGAGAGCTTTTAACAATGTGGAAGTGTTGTGATACAGAAGAAAAAATAACAAATAAGATGGAGAGCTTTTAACAATGTGGAAGTGTTGTGATACAGAAGAAAAAATAACAAATAAGACGGAGAGCTTTTAACAATGTGGACGTGTTGTGATACAGAAGAAAAAATAACAAATAAGACGGAGAGCTTTTAACAATGTGGAAGTGTTAAGTTAAGTAAGCTTTATATTTCAGGCACAACTGTCCATCATCGGAATTAAACGGCTTAAAGAAATGTAAGTTCACGTAGAAGTATCTATGTTGAGTGCTGGACGTTTGTGCCTGAAATATAAAAGATGCTTAACTGTCTGTTTCTACATTGATAGAAGCTCTCCGTTTTAATTATTTATCATGTTAATAAGGAATGATAGACCAACGACAGAAATATAGAATGAGAGAGAAAGAAAACAGATCAAGGTAGAAATAGTTTTTTCTATTATAGGTACAGAGCTTGAAATTTTGGGTGGTGGTGGGGAGGGTGCGATTAGATCACATCGACCCCAGAAAGAAGAAAGGCGAAGTTGTCCTTGATGGAATTCGAACTCAGGAGGTAAACTGGGAGAAATACTGCTGAACGTCTTATCTATCATGCTAAAGATTCTGTCGGCTTACTACTTCGAAGACAGAGATAACGGTTTCAAAGTTTGGCACAGCCATTTCGTGGGCGGAGGCAAGTGGATTACATCGACCCCAGTGTTTAACTGGTACTTAATTAATCGACTCCGAAATGATGAAAGGCAAAGTCGACCCCAGAGGAATTTGAGCACAGAATGTAAAGACGGACGAAATGCTGTTAAGCATTTTGACCGGCGTTCGCTAACGATTCTGCCAGTTCACCGCCTTATCAAAGACAGAAATAAGGAAAATAAGAAAGGAAAAATTAAGAGGAGGGTATAGGAAGAAGAGGATGAGTGAAAGAAGGCAAGAAAGAAGATACGAAAGAGAGAGAGAGAGAGAGAGAGAGAGAGAGAGAGAGAGAGAGAGAGAGAGAGAGAGATAGTGATAAGATATAAAAACATTGAACGAAAGAGAAAAAGAAAAATAGAGAAGAAAATGAATGAAAGAAGAAAAAAACAGAAAGAAGGAAAGAGAGACACGAGATTGAAAAATAGATCGAGAGAAAGAAAGAAAAAAATAAAGAGAATAAGAAGGATGAAAGAAAGCGAAAGATAAATAGAAAGAATGAGAAAAAGTAGTATAAAAGGAAAGATAGAAAGAGAAAGACAGAAGAAATGAAAGAGAAAAGAGGAGGAAGAAAAATTGAAAGGAAGAAAAAATGAAAGATTAATGATAAAGATACATAACCTTTTGGTACTAAGCCGCAAAATCTTTTCTTTCTACATATCAACGTGGTACAATGAACTCCATCCTCATCACAGTAACAAAAGTTACAATCGTCTCTGAATTTCTCTGCATATCTGTAAGTTTTACCTTTGTATCTGCAAACTGATTGTTGGTAATTGGGAAGAAAAGGAATGAAAAAAAGATAAGAATGAGAGAACGAAATCAATAAATAACGAATGAGCAGAATAAAGAAAAAAAGAGAAACAGCTGAAATGAAGAAACTGTGTACAGAAGTTAAAAAAGGATGAAATATGCAAATGAAATACAAGAGTAGTTGTATGCTGTCAACTTAATGTGACAGTCCCATCAGACAGAAGAAATGAAAGAGAAAAAAGGAGGAAGGAAAATTGAAAGGAAGAAAAAATGAAAGACTAATGATAAAGATACATAACCTATTCGTAGCAACTCGCAAGATCTTTTCTTTCTACATATTCTCTTGGTACAGACAACTCCATGCTTTCCACAGAAACAAAGGCTACAATCGTCTCTGAATCTCTCTCCAAATCTGTAAGTTTTACCTTTGTATTCGCAAACTGATTGTTGGTAATTGGGAAGAAAAGGAATGAAAAAAAGATAATAAGAATGAGAGAACGAAATCAATAAATAACGAATGAGCAGAAGAAAGAAAAAAAGAGAAACAGCTGAAATGAAGAAACTGGGTACAGAAGTTAAAAAAGGATGAAATATGCAAATGAAACAAGAGTGTTTCGCTGGTACAGGACAAATACCGGTTTGGGCCCAGGCGCGAATAAGACCACAAAGAAACTTGATTATAAAAGGGGTTCGTAAGAAGAACCACATCGCATCGTCTGTCGCGAAGATTAACAAGGGACGGTGGGAAAATATATTGCAGTCGTCACCTAATGCTGATAAACCCAGCAATAAGCGTGCAACTTGTTTGGGAAGCGTGGAGTGGGAGCATTATATATATATATATATATATATATATATATATATATATATATATACATATATATATATATATATATATATATATATATATATATATATTCCGCAGTAATTCACCATAAATGTTCTCTTTTTCCTGGATTGTACATTCAGAGCGTAAAGATCCCGAAAAAATAACACAGTACATATTGTTTGACACTCTAGCGATTTTTGAAAGTTCACCGAAATAATGAAAGAGAAAATAGAATGGAAAAGCAGAATAGAAAATGAAAGAAAAGCAAGAAAAATCGAAAGAAGATAGGAAAAGGAAGAAAAATTGGAAAGAAAGACTGAAAGAAATATGAAAAGGCAGAGTAAAAAAACAAAAGAGAAATTGAAAGAAAAGCAGAGGACGAAAAGGTAAGTAAAGAATTGAAAAGAAAGACGGAAAAGAAGAAGATAGAAAAAGAAGATAAAAAGGAAGAAAAAAGAGAAGAGAAGAAGGAAGAAAAAGAATGAATGGAACACAGCAAGAAATGATTATAAAAGAAAATGATTAAAACTGGTTAGTAGATTAATAGGAATGTGAGGATCTGTTCCATGGAACTTGAGAAGAATCCTTTACCTTTAGGTCCACAGAATATTTTAGTACAGGCAACAAATCCTTGATTTCCACAAGTACATCTGTTACAATCATCTTTGAAACTCTTCCCGACTGGATAAACTTTTCCCTTGTATCTGCAGACATTCACTGATTATTGGTAATTGATCGATAAAAGAATAAAAGAGAAGAACGAGAACGAGAGAATGAAATAAATAAATAACGAAAGAAAGAAATCAAGAAAATACAAATTGAATTAAAACGGAAATCAAGAAAGGAATTAATAAAGAACGACAAATATTGAACGACAGAGACAAGTGAGAGATAAAAGAAAGACAGAAAGAAAGAGAAAAGAAGATCTGATAAGAAGGGATTGATAGAGAGATAGACGGGAAAAAGGTTTTATATATCCGATTTTCCGGTTCACTTTATGAAATGTTGTTTCCCGCTCTTTCGCAGGAAATGAAAGTGTGTCGTTCATGGAACAAATTTTGCTAGAACAAAGGTCAGAGCTTTGTGAAGTGACTCAATATTCCAGGGGACCCGCAGATTACTACTGGATAAGAACTTTCCTCTTGTTTGGAATAAATTAGCGACTAATACCAAAGACGTCATATTAGTCAGTTTTATCACATTTTCTGTCAGGCTCAATTTCCCTCAGAACTTCGTTGAGAGCACGCGTTGTCTGTGGAGCGCTCAACCACTTTGCACGTTATTTTCACGAGTCAGCTGTTCGGTTGATCGGATCAAGTGGAATACTGGTCGTCCTAACCGACGGACTGCCAGTTACCACAGAAAAGTTCAGCTCTCACACAAGGGCCCGGGAACAGGGGTGCAGCGGGTGCACCTGCACCCCCTAGAATTTTCAGGGGGTGCAAGATCAAAATTTGCACCCCCTACATAATCTTACCAGTTTCAGAAAAAAAGTGTCTAAAATCTATCGGTATAAAATGTTTATTTCGATCTCGTTTCAAAACAAAGAAAAAATAAATAAATAAATAAATAAATAAAAGTAATGAATCTGGCATAAAATTCCCTAGGGAGTTTAGGACCACTAATTTCTGAAGGAAAGTAGCGTCAAAATACAAAAAAAATAAGTGACAATAACAACAGTAGCAGCAACAATAACAACAACAAAACCAGCATGTATGGTTAATTTTGAATGTATAGCTTTACTTGAATTATTGAAGACAGCTCCCACCCAGTTTCTGTCTGTCAATACTTGTCTCCATCTTTCAGAACCACTCCCAAATTCTTTGTAATTGGTGTTGCTAAAGACTTAAAACATGGTTGAATGGATTCGACCGTTTGACCCCAGTCTAAAAATAAAACCCCTTCAAAATTCTTTCAGTACAAAACGACCATTCAATACCATTTGCTGCTTGACCACTGCCTGTGTAAGTGCTTTGTTTTTCTTGAGTCTTGATTCACCTTTTCATTAAATCTTTACTTTCCTTTTGTCTTTATTCCTCTCTAATCTGCTTGAGTTCCTTAGGAAATAGTTTCCTTTTAGCGTTACTACTAACAAATCGTATCTTAAAGACGTAGTTTAGGCAGAATACCTTATATATTGACGACTTTCATTTTTTATCTTGCCTTAATTCTGTCATATTATTAATCAAAAGTCTTCCTGCCTATATATAAAATAGTATCTGCGTCATATCTGTTTCCGATACTGTCCTGCTTTTTCGTTTTATATAGAAAACGTTGATTTAATTAGTTTGATAAGTGCCTCTGCACGAAACTCTCGAACCTTCAGTCACTATGTAACTTTCTCCGATCAATAAATCTATACTTATTGAGACTGACTCAACATAAATTCTATTTTTCATGTTTGAACCACTACGCCTCTGATTAGAACCCAATAATGTTTGAAAATCGATTAAGGTTGTTCATCTTTTTTTCAATCTACGGAGAAATGGCTAAATTTGCCCTCATTATAAATACACGTTATATATATATATATATATATATATATATATATATATATATATATATATATATAGAGAGAGAGAGAGAGAGAGAGAGAGACCACGATAATCGGCTCGGGATTCTCCCCAATGACTTCACTAAGGTCACTCGGGGCCCCAATTCGCCGTGAAACCATTTGGTAGCTGGTATCGTTACGAGGTCTATTTATATTTACCCACTTCTCTACCTGTAAAGTAAGCTCTCCTCCAGTTATATGGTTTTACCGTATATTATCATATATATATATATATATATATATATATATATATATATATATATATATATATATATATATATCTATATATATATATATATATATACATATATATATATATATATATATATATATATATGTGTGTGTGTGTGTGTGTGTGTGTGTGTGTGTGTGTGTGTGTGTGTGTGCGTGTGTGCGTGCGCGTATGTGTGTGTGTGTGTGTGTGTGTGTGTGTGTGTGTGTGTGTGTGTGTATATATATATAGTGAGAGAGAGAGAGAGAGAGAGAGGTAGGTAGGTACATTTGCAAGCACACATACACGCACGCATATATATACGAATGTATGTATTTGTGTGTCTGAATGTCACCCCACCATCGCCTGATAACTAATGTTGATGCGATTATGCCCCTGTAACTTGGTGTGGATGACCCTTTCGCCGCGCCTATGTTCTCCGGTCGTGTCGACTAGGATACTTCATGCCTCGACGGGTGGCGCTGCACCACCTTAATACACCGGCGCCTCGGGATCCCCCTCGCCACGGTTCCTGGCGTTGATTTGTTCAAATAAAAGACGGTGCTCTAGTATAGCCTATCGTTTTTTGAAGCATATTGGATGGAACGTCATGTTACTGGTTTTGCCAGTAAAAACACAAGCACTATTTATTTCATGTTCACTATTTGTTTTTCAGGTTTTTGTTCGGCCAGAGTTCTTTTGTTACAATTCAGTGGCCTTATACGTGGTTCTTTACTTATTTTTTCTTTCTTGTGTCTGCCCTTTTTAATCATCTGCCATGTTGTATTCAACAGAAATTCAAAATCTTATGGGAAACTTCGTAAATCTTGTAAGGGAACTTGCTGAAGAATGCAGTGCAGAAGTAAGCCAGTGGTTTAAGCGTCGGGACAATTTCCTCTCTGATACAACTCAAAATGAAATTTTAGAGGCATATGCTCATAACATTTTACATGAGATCAAAATAAAAGTAGAAAATTCCAGATTTATTGGCATTATATGTGATGGTACCACTAATTGCTTTGGCATGGAACAAGTATCAATCACTGTCCGGTACGTTTCTGAAGACCTGAATGTCAATGAGGATTTTCTAGGTTTTTATAATCCCCCTGACTGCTCTTCGAAGACACTGACTAAGATTTTTCAAGATATTTTTTGTCGCCTAAACATTTCACTTGACTCAAAGCTATGCTGTTTTTCATTTGATGGTGCAAGTACCATGAGTGGAAACATTTCAGGTGTACAAATGCGATTGAAAATTTGTTCCCAGGTACATATTTTGTACACTGTGGAAACCACTCTCTAGACCTTGTCCTCCAAGAAGTTAGTTTTAAGGTTACCTTTGTAGCTGGTGCACTGAACTTTGTTCATCAACACGCCATTTTTGTAAAAGTCACCAAAAAGAAAAGCACAATGGACAAATCTTTGTGGTGAGAATGTCATCATGTTGCAAGCAGTGTGTCCAACTCGGTGGTGCATTAGAGCAACAGCACTGAAATGAGCAGAAAACAATTATAAGAATATTCAAAATTTTTTGCTTGACCTTCTTAATGACTCGTCGCTAAGAGCAACAACAAAGGCTACTGTTAAAGGGCTGCTAAAACAATCTGGCAAAGCTTCCACTTTGTTCGGCATTAAAATCGCTGGGGATATATTTGGGGTATGTGAGCCAGTGGCACGTAGCTTACAGCGTCCAGGCACGACAGCCGGTGATTGCTTGAAATTGCTTGAAAAGTTGAAAACCCCTCTTTCAAAAATGAGAAGTGAGAAGGTTTTTGAAAAATATTTTGATGAAGTATCCTCTTCCGACTTGGTGAAAATACCGAACATTTCGCGATCTAAAAATACACCACTGCGCTTTAGGTACACAACAACTACTGAAGAAGTTGCTCTTTCTGTCACCGATGACTGGCGTCGGCAATTTTTCTCTATAGTGGCTGTCATCGAAAATGAATTGACTCGCCGGTTTCAGCAACAGGGAATACGTGTATGCTCTGAGCGAGTGGAGTTGCTGTTGTCAGCAGTCACTTGTGGAGTATTTAACTTTGAAAATGCACATCTACCTGCTTCTTTTGATTTGCTCTTACTGTCATCTCAAATCAAACTTCTTGCTAGCCTATGGACGGAAAGGGAAAATTTGCCTAAATTATTTAATGACATAGTTGATAAATGGAGAGTGTCTGATGCTATTTTTCGTTCTAGTATGCCACAAGTGTTGGCGTTAATGCAGCTTGTCTTGTCTTCACCTGTATCTGTTGCATCAAGCAAAAGAACATTCAGTGCACTTCGCCATTTGAAGACCTGGCTCCGTACCACAATGACACAACACCGTCTTACACATACGATGAAAACACTTTGCACATCCTCATGAAACAAAACGTTTCATTAACGAAACGTGTGAGCGTAGGAAAACTTTTGGAATATGTTGATACAGTTTTTTTCATATACGTGTGTATTATGGAGTGATGCAAAAACTCGGCTTACTTCCATTTTAACACTTCTTATAGCTTCATTATTTCTTGGTAAACTGACATTTGAATGTTCAGAGAAAGCTTCAAAAGTAACTATTAGTGGCTTCTCTTCAAGATGAACAAAATTTGGCATCATGCTGTTATCAAGTACCTGTAGAAAAATGATTTAGTCCCCAAGGACATGTTGATATATCGGAGGATGATGCTCCAGTTTTATCAACAGTGCAAATCTGATTAACTGATTTGAGCAGAGATAATTTTGAGAAGACTAATGATCTGAACAGTCTGCAACTGCTTCTACTGGAGAAAAAATATAAATTGCTAATGTTATTAGCATATCACGTGTGAGGGCTGAGAATATTCTACACAATAAATTTGGCATGATGAAAGTTTCTGCTTGGTGGGTGTTGCTTCTTCTGACACCTGATTAAAAGGGCACCAGGCTGATCACATTTCGATAATATCTGACATTGCTTGAGGCAAATCCAGTTTCCTTAAATGTGTTGGGTTTATCATTTTGAGTTAGAGAATAAGAGATAATCTAACAGTGGAGACACTCTTCAACACTTACTCTAAAGAAGGTCATCAAGATCGTTTAATCTGCAGGGAAGGTGATGGCCTCAGTATTTTGGATTGCAAAAAGCATCGTGTTTATTGACTACTTTCAAAGGCTCTCACCATCAATGGAGAGTGCTGTACTGTGCCACCTTTCTAAGGCAGTTGCGAAAGGCTATCTAGGCCAAACGCAAGGAAAACTGTCGAGTATGTTTTTCTTTCATCGAAACAAATACTCCAGTGCACAAGTAATTGGTTTCGATGGCTGCTGTGTGTGATTGGCTTTGAACTGCTAAGCCACCCTACTTTAGTGATTTGACCTCATCTTATTATCTATATCCCCTACATATATATATATAAAATACTCGGCTTGGAACCAATATCATAGTGATGATGTCTTATCAGCTGTTGAAAACTTGTTTAACTAACAGGATAGCTTCTTTTCCAAGGCAATCGAAGCAATGAATCGCTGAAAGAAGTATGTAGATATCTTTTCTGTTTGATTTTCACTTTTCAATTGCCTCAATTTTATTCCAATTTCAAAATTGTGTATTGTTCACATGAACTAAACCAACAGTATGTTTATCCAACATTTCACAAAACTTTATTAAAAGTTCCATCGTTGAATGTTTTAACATTGTAATGTTGTCACCTTGTATAAAATGCCAGCTTCCACATCCTGTTCTCTGATGGAGGGAAAATGATCAAACTTTAAACCTCTGTTACAGTTTTCTAAAGTTTTTCTGGAATAAGTGAATAGCATCAGATTCAACGGGAAAAATTACACCAATATATCAAATTTGAAAATTTTCGCTTAATTTTAAAATTTCAGAAGGTGAAATCAAGCAGAAAAGATCCTAATATTTAAAAATGAACTTCATTTGGTCACATTCTCTGAGAATATATTGGTCAGCCTGTTAACTTTCCAGTCGATCCTCATAATAATAAAAGTTATTATTATTGAACATTTGTTTGTTTTGATACCCAAATTAGAAAACTTCACCTTGTTTGTAAAACTTTTGGGTACTACAGAAGTGTGAACCCAAGTTCTGAGAGTGCGCATGTCACAAATTTGTGCGTGCACGCGCTTTAGTTGTAAGTAGTCGATTTTAGCTCACAAGGCAAATGACGAGATGCGCAGATTCGCGTTACTTGCTGTAAAAGGAGCGGGGTTATCCATGTAATACGAAAAGAAAATTGCAGATAAGTTGAATATAAAAGTGAAAAATAATCATTGAATACTGAAAAAACATTCATCTCCCCTAACTTTAAACCTTAACTCTAAACCTAACCCCTAACCCTAAACCCTAATCATAATCCCTAACCCTTAATAAAATATGGGAAAAGCTGGCGATAAATGTTTTGAAAACATTCTGAACTATCTTTCAGAATGGTTTACTTTTCAATGAAATATCATTTGGTTGTATTTCATGTTTTTATTCAATTTATCTGCAATTTTCTTCTTGTATCAGATGGATAACCCACCCTCCATTTACAGCAAGTAGCGAGCATCTCGTTTTTTACCTGAGTGCTAAATTCGACTACTTACGAATAACGCGTGCGCATGCGCAAATTTGTGACATGCACACTCCCAGAACTTGGATCCACACTTCTCCAGTAGTGCCAAATTTTGGAACTGAGTTTGCACCCCCTAAGCAAATTTTGTTCCCGGGCCACTGCTCTCACACTTCCTACTGTTACACGGAAACCATTTGTAAACACTCAAATAAGTAAAAGAGAAATCTATGATTTCATCAACTCTTTACCTGCTGCAGCGACAGCCAAGTAGAGGCAGAATACGGTGAGATATTTCAGCATGTCTTCGAAGTTTGCTCCCGGTTGAGACAACTAGTGAGTCTTTGGAAGTTTTTAGTCTTTTATAGCAACGTACATTTAATCTTAATGGGATTAAAATCATAAAGATAAGCTTAACATTTTAGAAGCAAAAATTTGCTGATGTTGTCAAAACTATTTTTAGAATAATCATTGTTTTATTATAGTCTCAACGCTTGAATGTTTTCTCATAGATTTTGTCTTTTAAATTTCGGTTTCTTACAGACATACACATGCGCGCGCACATTTGTTTTATGCAACGGAAGCACTATCACTTTAAAATAGCTATCTGTATATCATACTAAATGCAGCTACATCGTTGAAAGGCGAATTTACTGCACTGTTCGACTGAAGATGAAAACTCTTGTGACTGTGCCATTTCAAAAACCCAACATATGTATGGGAGATAAGGTGACGAGCTGGCAAAATCGGTAAAACGCTGGACGAAATGCTCAGCGGCATTCTGAGTTCAAATCCTGCAAAAGTCGACTTTACTTTTTATCCTTTGGGGGTCAATAAAATAAGTACCAGTTGTTCATGCAGGTTGATATAATCGACTTAACTCCTTCGCCGAAATTGTTGGCCTTTTGCCACAATTTGAAACCAATATGAGTGGATGCTGAAAGTTCCTGGCTTTGCGTAAAAGAAAAAACAGGATGATCAGTTAATTATGATTTTATTCAACATATTCTCCTCTCAGATTCACACACTTATTGCAGCGGTCCCTTCATTTTTGCCTAAGCTCTGTAAAACAACTCGGTTGGTTGGGCCTCCAACCAGGCCTTTCGTGACACCCTTAAAGCCATAAACCAAAGACTACAGTATGCTCCAGTGTCTGCTTTGGCATAGTTTCTGCTGCTGGGTGCTCTTCCTGACGCCAACCACTTTACCAATGTGTACCACCTCCACCGCTAACACCAAAACTACCACCACCACCACCACCACCACCACCACCACCACTATCATCATCACCAACCACCTCCACCACTACAACTAAAACTACCACCACTGCTACCACAAGAAGAACCACCACCACTACCACCACCACCACCACCACCACCACCACCACCATCGCCACCACCGCCACTACCACCTCCGCCACCACCGCCACCACCACCACCACCACCACCACCACCACCACCACCACCACATCTCTCCGAGCTTGCGTAGCGCAGCGGAGCATGCGCGGACTTGCAAGCCTTTCCCTGGGATTAATGTGGGCGGTCCCACGAGCGACACGTCACATAGCTTTACGCGCACACTGTCCATTCCGGTGTTTTGTCCTGTGAAACCAAAGCCGAGTCTAAGGCGCACAGTCGAGTCGTAGCCGGTACCGTTTTTTACCGTGGCGGTGCCATCGCGCCTTGAGAGGAATGCCATCGCCTAATTGCAAGCCCCGTCCCTTGACAGCGTACTCGGGCGCCCGATCGCATTTGCGCCCGTGTCAGGAAGGAGGCTCACAAGAGGGGTCGGTCAAAACTCGGAGTTCTCCGACGCAGGCCACTCCCGTGTGCAGGTCGCTTACGAGGCAAACCCCACTCAAGCGCAGCAGGAACCCAAACGGCTAAGCACGGGGGGCAAATTGGCCGCGCGTCGGGGCTCCTACTTTTTGTGACCGCAGCCACCTCCTTAAGACCTGGTCCCCGCGCCGCAGCAACCGTGGCGAGGGGGATCCCGAGGCGCCGGTGTATTAAGGTGGAGCAGCGCCACCCGTCGAGGCATGAAGTATCCTAGTCGACACGACCGGAGAACATAGGCGCGGCGAAAGGGTCATCCACACCAAGACGCCGGTGTATTATAGTGGACGGGGCCACTCACCCCGAATCGTCGCGCTCATCGGGATGCTCCGGTTTTTATAGTGGGCAGCGCCACCGCCGATTTTCTACGAGGCTCCGAGCGACCGAACAGAGGATCAAGTAGGGTCCCGACATTCGTGGACAGGACCACGCGTCCAGGGGGTGAATCCATCCGCCTGCGGGATTGGCTGCTATCCCTCGACCACCACCACCACCACCACCACAACCACAACCACCGCCGCCGCCGCTACCGCCATCACCACCACCACCACCACCACCACCACCACCACCACCACCACCACCTGTGATATTACAAGTGATGTGGATATTTTCATGTGTTTTGAATGTCTGAAAATTGTTTAAATTCCAGAAATGTTGTTTGAACAATTATTTCTTTGTTCTTGTCCTCTCAGACATGGTGCCAATTAGTGGTTAGAGATTTCTTGCGATAATCCAGGTTAAATCATCTATAATCCTCTACCAGCTGGCTAATTCTTTGTTGCTTCGATAAACTTTTGTGTTTTATTTTTTTTAATCTTTTGCTTGTTTCAGCAATTTCACGGCGGCCAAGCTGGGTCACCACCTTGAAGAGTTTTAGTCGAACAAATCGGCCCCAGGACTTATTTTCCAAGTCTGGTACTTATTCTATCGGTCTCTCTTACCGAACCGCTAATTTACGGGGACGTATACACACCAACACCGGTTGTTAAACGGTGGTGGGGATACAAACACAGACACAAAGACATACACACACACACACACATGTCCATATCTATATCTAT
This sequence comes from Octopus bimaculoides, assembly GCF_046866305.1. Classification (NCBI taxonomy): domain Eukaryota; kingdom Metazoa; phylum Mollusca; class Cephalopoda; order Octopoda; family Octopodidae; genus Octopus; species Octopus bimaculoides. The sequence continues at coordinate 22,165,207 of NC_142954.1, read as the reverse complement.
CTATAGGTACATATACAAAAATAAGAGGAATGACGAGCAAAAGTGGACTCCTATATGCTAGAAATAGATGCCGAATCATCTAACCACGAAAAATATGTTCACAGTAAAAAATTAGCGACACAACAGACTGTAAAAGGGCAAGACAAATGAAAAAATACTAAATAAAAAAACGATTAACCTACGTACCATGGTTTCACCTGTTAAAATTTAGGCCCAACCAACCGAGTTCTTTTACAGGGCTTAGATGATTCGGCATCTATTTCTAGCATATAGGAATCCACTTTTGCTGGTCATTCCTCTTATTTTTGTATGTAATATAATTTTAATCTTCGGATTTTTTTAATATGCTAGATCACTAGTTTTAATTGATTAATATCAATTTCTACCCTTATTAATAAAATTTAAATAATGATGTTCTCAAACCGGTAAATAAGCTGCAAAAATTTATTAACTGCAGAGTTATTTCCGGACTTAGCGCGCCAGATTGAAGACATTTGAGGGGATACACTGAATGTAATTTGTAGAACTCTACACGTGCTCCCTTTCGGGTGGACGTCTTACGTCTAGCTCTGGAAATTATATTTTATAAATCGACAGACTACGCTAATGATCTTGCAGATATTTACTTATGTAAATTTTAACAGGTGAAACCATGGTACGTAGGTTAATCGTTTTCTTTATTTAATATTTTTTCATTGGTCTTGCCCTCTTACAGTCTGTTGTGTCGCTAAATTTGTACTGAGAAAATATTTTTCGTGGTTAGATGATTCGGCATCTATTTCTAGCATATAGGAGTCCACTTTTGCTCGTCATTCCTCATATTTTTGTATGTAATATAATTTTAATCTTCGGATTTTTTTAATATGCTAGACCACTAGTTTTAATTGATTAATATCAATTTCTACCCTTATTAATAAATTTTAAAATATAGGTAGATACACACACACACACACACACACACACACACACACACACACACACACACACACACACACACACACACACATATATATATATATATATGCATGCATATATATATGCAGGTATATATATATATATATATATATATATATATATATATATATATATATATACATACCTACAGAGAGATGGGGAGACATTACACATTATTAATTGAACACGTTATTTAATTGAACCTTTGAACCGCAATTAAATGGAGTTGCATGAAACGATCGTACTGCTTTACCTCTGGATATCCTTGTTGCTTATTTTGATTTTAATCACCTTACTTTGAAATTGTATGGATAATAGCGTACTAAATTCTGGGGCCTAAACTTAAGTACCATATTCACCTGAATCTAAACTTTTGCTGAACTCATCCATATATGTATATATGTATATATATATATATATATATATATATATATATATATATATATATATATATATATATATATATATATATATATATATGTATGTATGTATATATATGTGTGTGTATATATATATATATATATATATATATATATGTATATATATATATATATATATATATATATATATATATATATTCATATACATATATCTATATATTTATACCTATAGTACACATACGCACACACATACACACACAAACCAGTAAATATTTATGCCTGTCCATGACTGCTTTAGTATGTTATTTACTGAATAAAAAATTATAATCCGATCGATAAATGGCCGAATAAAAAGAATACCAACTAAAATTGAAACGGTGGTTTATTTTTTCATAAGAATTTTTTATTGCTAGGGTAATCATAAAATAACAAATGTAACAATGATCCTCAACAACAAAGAAAATATGATAAGATATTTTCTCGTATTGTTGAAAATAGCTTTGGTCGTCAACTTGCATAGACAGATGAAAGAATGTACGGAAAGCCAGAGATCGGTCAAACAGTTAATAATAAAGGTAGAGGTACTGGTAGTAATAGGACAAGGCTACAGTGGTCAAAGAGACTGGAATTTCAAGGACGATGTGAAAGAGAACAAGCACAAAAACAAATACAATAAAAACTATTAACAATAATAGTAATTGTAACAACAACAGCAACAACAATGTATTGTTTGAAAGATGTTAAACCTATCTATAACCTTAATCCTGGCTTTATAAAAGTTAAATGAATCTCACTATAAAAGGGAGTCTCTTTCCTGTGTTGTCAGCCACAAGAAAACTACGAGAACATGCTGAAGTATCTCTCTATCGTCTGCTTCTTTACTGCAGCCATCTTGACAGGTTATTTCTCTATTTCTTTTTCCTGCATTCAATTTTATCATCCACAGGAGTTTCATTTTAATAACTGAAACATTAGCATTTCAGATTTATCTCTCAGTCGATGAATTCTGTGAATTCTAAATAGGTAAATAGGTAAATGATATAGTTGACGAGTGTGTTTGACATTGTTGCAAAATTGATATCATGTTCTCTTGTAGGTCATCTGACGTAAAAAGAAAACTAATTGAGCGTAATTATTCTTTAAAGGTTTATACATAGTAATCGCACTGAGGCCTCTGAATTAATAGCATCCCACTTAGTGACACCTTGGGCATGTATCATGTACTATAGTTGAAATTTGCAGAAAAACAAAAGACGAAGACAGGTGTATGAACAAGCAAGTGTATTAGTTTGACGCTCAGGAAAAATGAAAAAGTCTTTTATGCTTCAAGCCTTCGTTCTTCAACAGAAAGGAATGAGGGGAATAAACAGAGAGAGAATTAAAAAAAAAAAAAACTTGTAGAGTTCAGCGGCCCAAAATGGCTGCTATAGCCTCAGGCCAACCAAAGCCTTGTAAGTGGATTTGATAGACGGAAACTGAAGGAAACCCGTCGTATATATATATATATATATATATATATATATATATATATATATATATATATATATATATATATATATATATTTATATATATATATAATATATATATATATGTATATATCTATGTGTGCATGTCTGTATTTATCCTTCTATAACCACTTGACAACCGGTGTTGGTGTGTTTACCTCTCCATAAACTAGCGGTTCGGAAAAAGAGAGCGATAGAATAAATATTAGGCTTTAAAAAATAAGTCGTGGGGTTGTTTTGTTCGTCTGAAATCCTTCAAGTAGTTGCTCCAGCGTGACTGCAGTCAAATGACTGAAATAAAGAAAAGAACAAGAGAAAAAAATAAATGTTTTCAGAATGAGGGATATTTATCTGTTAATATCCATACGTAAAGCAAAACGATCAAATGGCAAAATTCTTAGCCTACTGGGCAAGATGCTTAGCGGCATTTCATCTATCTCTCCGTACTGAGTTCAAATGCTGCCGAAATTGTCGTTGCCTTTCGTCTTTTCGGGGTCGATAAAATAAGTATTAGTCAACCACCGATGTCGACTTAGCCCCTTCCCCCAAATTTGCTGGCCTTGGTGCCAAAATTTAAAACAAATATTTTCTCCCCGCCTGTTTGAAATCATTATTATTGCCTCATCATTTTATATTGTTCCATTATATTTAGGAGTTAAAATTGGTCAGCATTGTTGTTGAAGTCGATAGAGTTTGGAATATAGCCAGGTGATAGGTACTTTTTCTTCAATAAAATTTTCCTCAACTTTGACCCGAGTAACGTAAATGCAGGAGAACTAACTATTTAGCCAAAAATAAAGCATGTCTTCGGCATTCGACGATCTGGGGCAAAAACTTTGAGAGGATTCATCGCTCTGTGATATGGTAACCGATGCAAGAGCTTGGAGTAAATGAATAACGCATAATTCAGTAAAACACACAAATACTCATGAATGATTGTCTTTGTGTTTTTAGAAAGAAAATGGCTTAGATGAGTGACTGAACTTCACTGTTCTGTGTTCTCTTCATGCCAGATCCAACCTTACCATTTATTCTCTTTGGTTTTTACCAAGACAAACAGCAGCAAAACCTTGGCTTGGGTCTGTAATGTCAATCACCCTAAAATCTCTTTTTATTCATAGTCAAAAGAAATAACATTTATTATGTAGGTTGTGGGATGTTAACATGTTGAAATATTCCTGGATATTGAGGATAGGGGGCTAGTCAATAACTACCATGGCTCAACTGGTACTTATTTTACCAACCCCAAAAGAATGGAAAGCACAGTCGACCTCAGTGGCATTTGAACTCAGAACATTAAGACAGCATTTTGCCTGGCATACTAACAATTCTGCCAGAATGCTGCCTTAATTATGTTGAAATATTCATAAGAGAAAGCATTAAGCTCAACAATGTTTGTTTAAAACACGAAACATTTTTAATATATTGTTATGGAAGGATTCTGACCACCCCCAAGTGACTTAAAATGGACTGGTAGCAGATGTACAGGAACAATAAACACTAAGAACACACAGAAAATAGATTTTCTGGAATGTTCAAAAGGATTCCAAAAAGTTAGTAGTAGTTTCTCTTACTTAGGTAACCTAATTAGCAGTAGAGAAGAATATTCAGAAATTATAATTGGTAGGGTAGGAACCGGGTGGAGAAAGTTGAGTGATAAAAGATCTCGATTTGTTGACAATATGGTTGGGAAGCAAGCTTCTTAGTACAATACCCTAAACATTATTCTCTTCCTTTCTCACTCATACATTTTTTTCATAACTTCCTTGAACTTTCTTTCCGATGTAGACATAATCTCAAACACAAGTACACACACACACACACACAGACACACAGACACACACACACACACACACACACAAGAATACGCCGCCAGATATAGATATGCTACAGATTCTTCAATCAAATGTAATAACTATTCCAGTGTTTGACATTTTTAAAAATATATTTTCAGGTGATTGTTTCAATGTAACCTGTGAGTTCAACGGGATGCCACACGAAATCGGAGAGGTATTTCAAATTCCCTGTTACAGATGTGAATGTACGTTGAATGGAACATCATGTAAAAACACATGTAACTCTGAAAATGAAGGTATTTAAACTCACATATTATTTTCAGAAAGATATTATTAGTTACACCCATTAATGTAAGGAGGAGAGAATGGTTGTATGGATGTGGTCAGTTTTTTTTTTGATTAAAATTCCGGATGTTGTGAATGAATACAAAAGAATTTTAAAAAGCAAGACCTTGAAATGTAATTATAATTTTTACTGGAAAAAAATCAAAAACAACATCTGGTTTTCCAATTAAAAACCTAAAACCTTGACCACATGAATACAAAAAAATTCCTTTCCTTCCCCACCCAAAAGGTCACAAAAAAGGTAAAAACAACATGTTGAATCCAAATTAAACAGGTTTGACCACACTGATACAAAAACCTCGCCTTCTTTACCTCCCCCTCCCTCTCAAATTTTTCCCTTCCTCCACAAGCCCCTATCTCTTCACTATCTCTTACTCTTTCCTCCTCTCTCACACTTGTTCCTCTCTTTCTTTCCCCTTCTCCCTCCCTCCTCTCTCTCTAAAATCTTTGCTTTCTCGGCCAAGTGGCCTTTGCATTGTTCACTTTCATTGAGGTATGCTCCAAGCTGTTCCTAATGCTCTGCCATTTAATTCTGTATTGCATTTACTCTTCCTCTAAACGCCATATGTAGTTGGCCAAAGACAACGCTTCACTTCACTGGAATCTCAATAGAGGAGTTGTGGTTATGTAGTAAGAGTTCTTATTTTCCCAACGTTAACTTTGATTTCATTCTTTGTAGTGGATAAAATAGAGTACCACTCTAGGGATGGTAAACCATGGTTTTGAGTGAAAACCCTTTCATTCAAAACTGCTGGATTTGATCTAAAATTAGAAGGCATTATTAACATCATCACCACCACCACCACCACCACCACCACCATCTTCTTCATCATCATCATCATCATCATTATTATTGCCTTTGCACGCTGGAGATGTACTACAGTGTCAGATGTTCACTACCAGTGAACTAAGGTAACACCTCTCATTTTTCGAGCACCTTCCGGAGTATTCGAGCGGTTCCAAGCAGTGCTGTTTTCTGCAAGTGCTCTACCCTTATTGCAGCCCCTATTTCTTCGCTTTGAACGTTTAGTCAAACAAATTGATTCCAGCATCTAGTTTTCTTTAAGCCTGCTACTTATTGTATCGAATCTTTGTTTGTCAAACCGTTAATTTACGGTAATGTAAGCAAACCAGTCGTCCAGCAGTTGTGTGGGACAATCATAAACTCGCTCCCTCACTCACTCACTCACTCACGCATATATAAGTACGCTACTGGCTTCTTTCAGTTTCCGCCTACCATCAGGGCTAGCCCTAGGGTTCGTGGGGCCCCGGACAAGCTAAACGTTGGTATATACGAGCTGATGGTCATGGAAATTTCCCTGTCTTTGTCACACTCTCCTTGGCGCCCCCTAGCACATGGCGCCCCGGGCGACTGCCCAAGTTGCCGGTACCATGAGCCGGCCCTGCCTACAAAATCTATTCACAAGCCTGTGGTCGGTTGGGGCTATAGCAAAAGACATTTGCTCAGGAGCTAGGCATTGGGGCACAACACAAGACCACATGGTTGGGAAGCAAGCTTCTTAGTACAATACCCTAAACATTATTCTCTTCCTTTCTCACTCATACATTTTTTTCATAACTTCCTTGAACTTTCTTTCCGATGTAGACATAATCTCAAACACAAGTACACACACACACACAGACACACACACACACACACACACACACACACACACACACACACACACACACACACACACACACACACACACACACACACACACACACACAAGAATACGCCGCCAGATATAGATATGCTACAGATTCTTCAATCAAATGTAATAACTATTCCAGTGTTTGACATTTAAAAAATATATATTTTCAGATAACTATTCCAATACAACCTGCGAGTTCAGAGGGCTGATATTCAAAATGAGAGACACCCTTCAACTTCCCTGTTACAGATGTGAATGTACGTTGAATGGAACATCATGTGAATACACATGTAACTCTGAAAATGAAGGTATTTAAACTCACATATTATTTTCAGAAAGATATTATTAGTTACACCCATTAATGTAAGGAGGAGAGAATGGTTGTATGGATGTGGTCAGTTTTTTTTTGATTAAAATTCCGGATGTTGTGAATGAATACAAAAGAATTTTAAAAAGCAAGACCTTGAAATGTAATTATAATTTTTACTGGAAAAAATCAAAAACAACATCTGGTTTTCCAGTTAAAAACCTAAAACCTTGACCACATGAATACAAAAAAATTCCTTTCCTTCCCCACCCAAAAGGTCACAAAAAAGGTAAAAACAACATGTTGAATCCAAATTAAACAGGTTTGACCACACTGATACAAAAGCCACGCCTTCTTTACCCCCCTTCCCTCTCAACTTTTCCCTTCCTCCACAAGCCCCTATCTCTTCACTATCTCTTACTCTTTCCTCCTCTCTCACACTTGTTCCTCTCTTTCTTTTTCCCTCTCCCTCCCTCCTCTCTCTCTAAAATATCACCAGTTTCAATTTTATATAAAAAGTGAAGCACACTTACTATAAACAACTTTATTTGATAAATCCGATAATGGAAGAAAGCGCTAAACATGTAAATAAACATATATATAATTATCCAACATTCTTGTTGTTCCCAATATATATATATATATATATATATATATATATATATATATATATATATATATATATATGTGTGTGTGTGTGTGTGTGTGTGTGTGTGTGTATGTGTGTGTGTGTGTATATATGTATATATATGTGTATATGTATATATATATATATATATATATATATATATATATATATATATATATATACATATATATATATATACACATACACACACACACAGAGACACACACAGACACACACACACACACACACACACACATATATATCATATATATATATATATATATATATATATATATATATATATATATATATATATATATATGTATATATATATATAAATGGATGTATGTATTTTTCCCTTGTTTACAATTAACACGGGAAAAAATAAATAAACAATTACCAGGGCAGCAAAAAATCACACAAGTAATAAGGACATAACACCCTATTTGTAAAGGTAGAAACTCCGGGTTGATGTGAAATATTTAACTCCATTTATATATATATATATATATATATATATATATATATATATATATATATATATATATATATATAATATAAATATATGCATATATCCATACATACATGTACATACTTACATCTATATGTATACATACATGCATATATGGTTACAGGACATAAAAAAAAAACGTTAAACACAATGAGAAACGAAAACAGAAAACGAACTTTTTTCAAACAACGAAAGAACAAACAAACAGAGAAACGAGACATGCAACATAAGGAGTATACCCCCTCGTCAGTTGTTCCTGTTCCATCTACTCCGCGTTTCGAAGGCAAGGTCAATACGCGACTTTGTTGGAACAGTCCTTCCCGCAAAGCAAATTAAATAAAATTTGGAATTTTTTGCGAAGGGTGAAAGTTTTAACAAGAACAGGACAGTGAGAACAAGACAGTAAAAACAAACGGTGAGGGCTGTTGAGCGAAGACGATAGAAAAATTATGATGAACGCTAGGTATACGTGCCTTGAGAGAAGAGACAGAAAAAACACGTCTTTTCTTTAGGAAGGCATATTTTGGGCGATTTAAGAATTATAAATGAATGATATTATATTACCTGTGATGTTTTGTCTTACTATAACTATTGATCCTTGAATATCTTCACGTTCACTAACGTCTTTTATTAATCTCAACGATACAGTTGTACCAACTATTAATTCTTGATCTATCTAATCTATATGTTACTTTCATATTATTCAGCTGGAAATTGTACCTATAACGGTGTTTTGTACAAAGTTGGAGACAAGTTTATAGACGACAATTCTTGGAATTGTGAATGCAAAAGGGGAGACCTTGTTCAATGCTTTTTGAATTCGGGTATGTTTTCTTTTTTATTAAATCTGTAGGATCTTTGCTTTCTCGGCCAAGTGGCCTTTGCATTGTCCACTTTCATTGAGGTATGCTCCAAGCTGTTCCTAATGCTCTGCCATTTAATTCTGTATTGCATTTACTCTTCCTCTAAACGCCATATATAGTTGGCCAAAGACAACGCTTCACTTCACTGGAATCTCAATAGAGGAGTTGTGGTTATGTAGTCAGAGTTCTTATTTTCCCAACGTTAACTTTGATTTCATTTTTTGTAGTGGATAAAATAGAGTACCACTCTAGGGATGGTAAACCATGGTTTTGAGTGAAAACCCTTTCATTCAAAACTGCTGGATTTGATCTAAAATTAGAAGGCATTATCCTCATCATCATCATCATCATCATCATCATCATCATCATCATCATTATTATTATTATTATTATTCAGTAGTTTTATTTTTATAACGTGCTTTCACTTCACTACCGAGCGCAGCTCTGTGTGCCTTGGGTATGAGCTATGGTTTGCTGCGATGCTGTTATGGTTACTGTATTGAAAGTGTTTTCCGTAGGATGTGTGCAGTCCCCAGTAGTGCAATTTTCTGTATGTTATATATATTTGTAAGTCCTGGTGTTTTTGTTATGTATTTGTCTGAATATTTTTTTTATTATACCTAAGGCACCTACTATGATAGGAATTGTTTCTGTTTTTAGATTCCACATTCGAGTTACCTCTATTTCCAGGTCTTTGTATTTTGAAAGTTTCTCCATTTCTTTTAGGGAAACGTTGTCATCTGCTGGTATTGATACATCAATTAGAAAGCATTTTTTTTTTCCTTCATGATGTTTGTCAACTATATCTGGTCTATTGGCCTTAATTTCTCTATCTGTGTGTATTGGCATATCCCAGAGTATGGTTGCTTTCTCCCCTCTGTGACCTTTTCTGGTGTGTGTTTTATACCATTTTTTCTGTTGTTATTCCATAGTGTTGGCATAGCTTCCAGTGTATATAGGTCCCAGCTCTGTCGTGTCTGTGAATATATTCCTTCTTAGCCAGGACTGGGCAGCCAGAGATAATAGAATTTATTGTTTCTTGTCCATCGCCACATATTCTGCAGTTACTTGTTATGTTTCTTTTCATTATATGTTTTTGATAATTTCTGGTGGGGAGGCTTTGGTCTTGTTCAGCAATTAAAAATCCTTCAGTCTCTGCTTTGAGTCCTGAGCTTCTCAACCATTGCTGGGATTTTTCTCTGTCTATTTCTTTTGCATTTAGTTTAGCCCAATATTTACCATGTAGGGGCTTTTCTTGCCATGGTTTTATCATGGTCCGTTGCTGTTCTAGTTTTAGTTTGGATTTCATTTGTTTTATAGCTTTTCTTCTTCTTCTTCTTCTTCTTCTTCTTCCTCTTCTTCTTCTTCTTCTTCTTCTTCTTCTTCTTCTTCTTCTTCTTCTTCTTCTTCTTCTTCTTCTTCTTCTTCTTCTTCTTCTTCTTCTTCTTCTTCTTCTTCTTCTTTGTTAGGTAGTATGTTTTCTTGTTTGTATTTGTCAGCTTCCTTAAATACTGAAAACAGTTTTTTGTTTTGCTCGTGTTTCGGGGCCATTTGTATTAGTTTTCCTTGCTTCTGGAGTAGGTATTTTTGCAGTCCTATGGTGGTTATTTTATAATAGTTTTCCAGCTGTATAAGACCCCTACCACCTTCTGTACGTTGTATATATAGCCTTTCTATGTCAGATTTTGGGTGGTGATTCCTAGATCCTGTCATTATTTTTCTTGTTTTCCTGTCTATTTTAGATAGTTCGTTTAGTGTCCAGTTAAGGATATTGTAGCTGTAACTTATAACTGGGACAGCTAAATTGTTAATGCCTATTATCTTGTTTTTAGCATTGAGCTCTGTTTTTAGTATTGATCTAACTCGTCTATAGTACTCTTTCTTTATTTTTTCTTTCATTTGTGTGTGTTGTATCCTATCTAGTTCATCGATTCTCCTCCTCCTCCTCCTCCTCCTCCTCCTCCTCCTCCTCCTCCTCCTCCTCCTCCTCCTCCTCCTCCTTCTTCTTCTTCTTCTTCTTCTTCTTCTTCTTCTTCTTCTTCTTCTTCTTCTTCTTCTTCTTCTTCTTCTTCTTCATATTATTATTATTGCCTTTGCACGCTGGAGCTGTACTACAGTGTCAGATGTTCCCTACCAGTGAACTAAGGTAACACCCCTTATTTTTCGAGCACCTTCCGGAGTATTCGAGCAGTTCCAAGCAGTGCTGTTTTCTGCAAGTGCTCCACCCTTATTGCAGCCCCTATTTCTTCTACGTAATTCTCGAAATTTTTGTTCACTGTTCCCAGGGCTCCGACAATTATTGGTACAACTGCTACCTTTTTCATCGACCACAACTGCTTAACTTCCCAAGATAACCTGTCATATCTATCGACTTTTCTTTCTTCATTATCGCATACCTTGTCAGCTGAAAACGAGAGGATGAAAGATTGCAAAGATAAAGCACTATACAAGAAATTGAAAACGAATGAAACTGAAAATAGGTGGGTAAAGAAAAGAATGCATGGACAATTTCATAGGGATGTTGAAGACAAGACACAGAGAAAAAAGATCGCTGTGGATGACTAAAAGTATCTAAAACCGTTAACGGAGACTCTAATCTGTGCTGCCCAAGAGCAAGCGCTAAGAACAAACTACGTAAAATACAGAAAAGACAACACATCAGAAAGTGATAAGTGTAGAATCTGTGAACAAAACGGTGAAACCGTATGGCATGTTACCAGACAATGTACGCCACTAACTCAGAAGGAATATAAGAGACGCCACGACAATATAGCCAGGCTTGTCCACTGGACACTTTGCAACAAGTATGGACTTGACAGAGAAAAAAATTGGTACAACCAAAAACCTGAGGGCATTGTCGAAAATAGAAATGCAAAGATCCTATGGGATTTTATGATACAGTGCGACCATGAGATTGAGAATAGGAAGCCAGACATAGTCTTAATTGAGAGAACTGAGTTGGGCTTCATCTTTACCATAAATGGTTGACTTTTTGATGGCGGCTTTTGAATACATACCCAGCTTTTGCTTTCCTCAGAATAAGTGTCAGTGGTATCAAGCACAGTACAAAGATCAGTGGGGACAGGTAGTCCATTTGGAAGATGCCCCTCCTAATTTCTACTGTCCTTAAACTTCTTCCGTATGCTGTCAGGTCCGTCCTTTAATTCGCCATACTTTTTCCACGCAATCGCTCAACATTCGATGCAATACCAAATAGATTCACACATTTCATAATCCAAGAATGTGGGATCATATCGTGCGCCTTACGATAGTCGATCCATGACATGGTTAAGTTACTTTTCCTCCTCCTATTATTATTATTATTATTATTATTATTATTATTATTATTATTATTATTATTAATATTATTATTATTAGTTGTTAATTTAGCTACGTCTAAAGACTCAATACTTTGGGCAATATTAGAAGTTGTGGAAGAATGACATTATATTACCTGTGATGTTTTAGACTATGACTGTTGTCACTGCCGTGTTATATGGTGGATTATACCAAGTAATATACATAGATCTATTCGTCTTTACTCGACCCTGTAGATTATATATCACAGTTCCTCTTTCATGCAACTATGGGCTAAAGCTTTGTTATAATAAATTGAATGATCCTTAAATATCTGCACGTTCAATTACGCCTTAGATTAATCTTAACAATACATTTGTATCAGCTACTTATTTCTGATCTGTCTAATTTATAAATTATTTTCACATTATTCAGAGATGAGCTGTGAAGTTTTGGAAGAAAAGTTGGGAAAGATCCATGATCTCAGTAATCCACTTTGGCATTGCGACTGCTACTCGAACCTAACTTATAACTGCATTTCTCCTCCACGTAAGTTTATTTATTAAATCTGTATTTCTTATATAAACGAAGCCATGATTATTTTGTTCTGTGTGGCATAACTGATTTATAATCACTGCTACCCAGTTTTATCAATTGCTATTTATATATGGGCTTCTGCACATTTTCCATCTACCAAAGTCGACTCTACAAACTTTGGACGACTCAGATTTTGATCTTCTTACTGTTGTTGTGCACCATATTTTTGATAGTCCACTCCGTCACCTGATGATCTTTCTCGATGACCCTCATTAATTTCCTAGGATCATCATAGATAATAATTTGAACACGTATGATGAATTGTGGTGTCCTTTTTGAGTTCCAACATTTAGAATGCTTTTTTTCTCTTGATAGAATTAAAACATTCTTGCCAGAAGTGTTCCAATTTCATACGAATTATATGTTTCTTGAGTAACGAAAAATGTTTTTGGCTATAACCGTTAAGACACCTGTATTGCATGGTAATATAGGTGGGTCTATTCCTCTTAACCCGACGCTTGTTGATAATATATATCACAATTCCTCCTTCAAACTACTATGAGCTAATGCTTTGTTATATTAAGTTGAATGATCCTGAGCTATCTGCATGTTCACTAACATCTTAGAATAATATCAACAAGCTATTTGCATTACCTACAAATGTCTGATTTCTCTAAATTATATTAATTTCAATATTATTCAACTGAGAAAGCGGTGAGCTGGCAGAATTGTGAGCACACTGGGCAAAATGCTTATCGGCATTTCATCCGTCTTTACGTTCTAAGTTCAAATTCCGCCAAGTTCGACTTGGCCTTTCATCCTTTCGGGGTCGCTAAAATAAGAACCAGTTGAGTACTGGGGTTGATGGAATCAACTATACCCTGTCCTCCGAACTTACTGGACTTACACCAAAATTTCAAATCAATATTTTTCAGCTGGGAAATGTGTTCTTGACAGAACTGTCTTCGAGGCTGGAAAAGTGATTGAAAACGACGGTCTCCTATGTAAGTGCGTAAGCACAGGAAATATTATATGCCGTGTACCGCGTAAGTTTGTTTATTAAATCTGTATTTCGTATATAAACGAAGTTATGATTATTCTGTTCTGTGTGACATAATAGATTCTTTATCACTGCTACGGAGTTTTATTAATTGCTATTTATATATGGGCGTCTACACGTTCTTCGTCTGCCAAAATCGACACTCAGAACTTTGGTCGACTCGAATTTTAACCTTTCCGTGCGTGCCCCATCTATTCAGGGCTTAACAACTGTCTCCAGCACCTCAGCGTATCCAGCAGCGTTAATTCTATGATGCTACAGAAAGATGTGAGGCAGCATATATAACCTTGGTTATTCATCACACATAAAGCCATTACAATTTCTGATTTCACTAAACTAAATAAATTATTCAGCAGAGAAAGCGGCGAGCTGATAGAATCGTTAGCTGGTAGAATCGTCTTTGCATTTTGAGTTAAATTTTCCGCCAAGGTCGACTTAGTCTTCCATCCTATCGGAGTGACTAAAATTTTAACCAGTTGAGCACTTGGGTCGATGTAATCGACTAGACCCCATCCCGAACTTACTGGACTTACATCAGAATTTGAAATTAATATTTTTCAGCTAAGACGTGTCAATACTTTAACGGTAAGTTCGCGGTCGGAACAGTTATTGAAGACAGAGGTTATATTTGCGAGTGCACTGATTCAGGAGCTTTTACTTGCCATCTTCGACGTAAGTTTGTTTATTAAACCTGTTTTTCTTATATACGAAGTGTAGTCAAAACGTATGCGACCTTTGGCCAAAAAACAAGTAATATTTAAAAACTCACCATTTTGATTTAGTCTCTCTTTCAAAGTATTCGCCTTGAGAGTCTTCACACTTCTGCCAGCGTTCCTGCCACTGCTGGAAACATTTCTGGGAATCACTTTTTGGGATTCTGTAGAGCTGTGCCTTAGAATTTTGCTTCGTGTCCTCTGTTGTCTCAAATCTTCTCCCTTTGAGTGTATTTTTTTTTTGAGCTTTGGGAATAGCCAAAAGTCTCACGGAGCTAAGTCTGGGGAGCAGGACGCCTGACGAACAAGTGGTGTGTTTTGCTTCACTAGGAATGCTTGGACGACGTGGGCGGAATGGGCGGGTGCGTTGTCATAGTGGATTTGCCAGTTCTTTGCTGCCGACAGGTCGGGTCATTTTCTCCGCATAGTTTCACGAAGGTGATGAAGAAACTTTGCAATCATTTCGTCGTTTCTTCTCGTCGATGTTCTACCACAACGAGGCTCACTGTCCACTGAGGTGTGGCCATTTTTGAACCGGTTGTACCACTCCTTTATTTGTGTTTTCCCCCTAGTATCATATCCAAAGGCCTTCTGAATCTTCTCGAGAGTCTGGTTTTGCGTATCACCAAGTTTTTGCCAGAATTTGATACAGCATCTTTGCTCAATGTGCTCGGTTATCTTGACTCAAAAAGTAAAATCGCATAGCATATTCTTCACGTCTGTACTCAACTCGTCACTATGGGCGAATAGCACAACCTACACATACGAGACTTTTTGCGCATGCTCAGGAAGGACGTGGCCACCTAATACCCATGTGGATTTTGCTCACGCATTATTATTTTATGCAAAAAAAAAAATCAAGGTTGGATACTTCTTGACTACACCTTGTAAACGAAGTTGTGATTATCCTATTCTGTGTAGTATAACAGATTCGTTGTCACTAATACAGAACTTTATCAATTCCCATTTATATACGAGTGTCAACCCATTCCCCCATCTGTCAAAATCGACACTCAAAACTTTAGTTATCTCAAATTTTGTCCTTTCCGTGCATGCTTCATCCAGCCAGGGCTTAATAATTGTCTTCAACATCTCCACGTATTCATCAGCATTGATTCTATGATACTGCAGTAAGGCGTGAGGCAGCATATATGACCTTTCTTATTCACCACACATAAAGCCGTTGCAATTCCTGGAAACACAGTGTACATTACTCTGTGCACATCAGAAGGACCTGTAATTAACCGTCTGGCATTTCACCTGTTACACCTTTGTCTTGGTTGAAGTTTTAATCTTCAGGGAAGAATGTTTGTGAGCGTGTTTTAAACTTTTTATGCAGTTGCTTCACAGAGATCGAAAGTTTTTCCTTCCTCATTGCAAACATGAATTGGTCTCTCTTCTGTGCATTCGACGTGTATTGAATGTCCTGCACCTCAATTCTGATAGTCTACACTCTGATACCTGACGATCTTTCGTAATGGCCTTCATTGATTTCCTGTGATCAATGGACACAATTCGTGATTTCTGGTGTAATTATAGTGTTTGAACAGTTAGAATGTTGTTTCTCTTCATATAAGCAAAACATTCTCATCAGAGACTTGCAATTCCATCCGAACTGAGCAAAAAAATAGTCTTGCAAAATTATTGAATGTCCTGCACCTCAATTCTGATAGTCTACACTCTGATACCTGACGATCTTTCGTAATGGCCTTCATTGATTTCCTGTGATCAAGGGACACAATTCGTGATTTCTGGTGTAATTATAGTGTTTGAACAGTTAGAATGTTGTTTCTCTTCATATAAGCAAAACATTCTCATCAGAGACTTGCAATTCCATCCGAACTGAGCAAAAAAATAGTCTTGCAAAATTATGAAGGTGGTTACTTATAAACCGCAGTGTTCTACGCACATGGCAACAATGACTGCATATATTTTCATTTCTTGTGTCAGTGTTTTATCCTACATAATTGATCTGAGCGAAATCGAAGCCTTTTAATAGGTTTGAAGAAAGTAATAAATTATTTTGAAACACCTCGCTTATGCTAAACATAAATATACACATGATTGCATACATACATAACGATATATGCACGCATGCATACACAAACACGCATGCGTGCACATATTTATAACTATATGCATACATGTACACACATGTATGTGTATGGATATACATACAAACATACATTATGACTACAAACCCGTGTTTGAGTATTGCCATCTTCTACTCGAAATTCCCACAAATGCGAAGGTTGCAACCAACCATTTTTGTGCTAGGTCTGAGTTTTTCTTTTTCGAGCGATACCTGTGCGATACCTGGCTTTTTTTGTTTATAGTCGGAAAACGATTTACACAAATCCAATCCCATTCTCTGAACACGGGCAACATAAAGTGGAAAAGATCTAGTCTACGTCATTGGATAACATGTAACCCAGTACAAGCTGCATCGGCGACTAAACTGGCAACCCCATCAAGCTGGCTTGATGAGGCCGGGGTGGGGGTGGGGGCTGATTGTTGGACACCCTGCAGGATGAAAAATAAGACCGGTCAAAGGGCGGAAGAACATAAATATACATACAGTCATACATACATACATACATACATGCATACATACATACATACATACATACATACATACATACATACAGACATATATATACATGCATGCATACATACATATATACATACATACATTCATACATACATACATAATATATATATATATATATATATATATATATATATATATATATATATATATATATATATATATATATATATAATAATTTTTCCAGAGGATGTAGCAACCGTTACCAATATAGCATAAGAACTTACATTTTGAATATGAAAATTTAAAAGTTTAAAAACCTTATAATATATATATATATATATATATATATATATACATACACACACACAGAAACATACACACAAATTTACAGTCTGCAAACACATTTCTAAACGTAGACATGTATACAAAATAATTTTAATATACCACAATTCCTCCTTCAAACCTGTATGAGCCAATGATTTGTTATAATAGGTTGAAAGATCCTTAAATATAATAATCCTTAAATATCTCCACGTTCACTAACATCTTTGATTAACCTTAACAATACATTGGTATCAGCTACTAATTTCTGATCTATCTAATCTATATATTATTTTGATATTATTCAGCTGAAGTATGTGTGCATAAAAATGCTTTGTACACGGTCGGAGCATTAGTGAGTAAAGATTCGTTTTCGGAATGCCGATGCTTTCCAAACGGAGTTATATCATGCTGCGCGAAATATAGTAAGTTTGTTTATTAAATCTGTATTTCTTATATAAACGAAGCTATGATTATTCTTTTCCATGTGACATAACGGATTCATCATCGTTGTTATACAACTTTATTAACTGCTATTTATATATGGACTTCTGCACATTCTCCGTCTATGAAAATCAACAAATATAACTTTGGTCAACTGGAGTCACTTGAAGAATATATTTGTTGAAGCTAGCGAGCAAGACCATCGAACAGAATCATGTGGTGGAAAGTGAAATTCTTACCCAAATGTCCATGTCTACACACACACACACACACACACACAGACACACACACACACACACACACACACACACACACACACACACACACACACACACACACACACACACACACACACACACACACACACACACGCACACACACTTTACTTTTTCCTTTTCTAGTTTCAGCTCGGGAGCTGAAGCCATGCTTTAGCACTGCCGTTTGCTTTGATACACTTTCACTAAACCTCCTCTGATGTGTGGCATTTGGTGAATGAGGGAGTTTGACGTTGTTACCTTCATCTGCGTTTCTTGCCTCGAGGTAGGTTCACCCGGAACTCTTGACTGGAGGAGATACAGTCTAGTTTTGAAGACGCCTACCTCCTCCCCATGTAGGTCTCTCAGGCTTTCTGGGAGGATATTGAAGAGCCGTGAACCCTTGATACTGCTGTGGGTTCCCAGAAACTTCTGTTGCAGTATCTGGTCCTGTATCCTGATGGCAATAGGGTTTTTAGTACTAAGCAGTGGCGACCCGTTTGACTGTTAATGCAACTGACAGTGCTAAATTCTGGTGCAAGTTCTAGGATTTTCCAGTTGTATATCACTGCATATCTTTCCTTCGTTCGTTCTAAGGAGTAGAGCCTTAACTTTTTCAATCTCTCCCAGTGGCTGACATGTCACCTTGAGATGATTTTTTTTGTGTAGCTTCGCTGGTATGCATCGAGTTCCGTCGTTATTTTTAAACTGTGTGGCGACCACAGTTGGAAGCAGTAATCCAATCGACTGAGGATCAATGTCCTCCTGATGTCTATCACAGTTAATTGTTCTCTCTTTCTGGAAAATCGATTGTCTGCGTTTAATTGCCAACATAGAAAAATGCTTATAGAAAGATGCTTTATTACTCGAGTCATTGGCCAGGTTGTGCACGCCTTTTGATTCAGAGATTGCAGTCTCTCTTGGTCCAGTGTATCCTGTCTGCTTTTCATTGGGCTTCACGAATTGATAGCGCAGGGCTTGGAATTTTCCAACCTTAAACTGCATTTTATTTTCCTTAGCACACTTGTATATTGCGTTCAACTTCCGTTTCAGATGCACAACGTCTCCAAGGTTCTGTATCCTCTGAGAGACTTTTGTATCATCTGTGCTGCTAGCAAGAGTGGCTATCTGAGGACAGCTGATATGTTGAGTATTGAGGCAATGGTGCACAAGCACCGGTTACGTTGGACTGGACACCTTATTAGAATGAAGGATAGCAGGATTCCTAAGCAGATGATATATGGGGAACTTGTGAATGGAACGAGACCCTAGCAGAAACCAAGGCTGCGATTTAAGGACTGTGTCAAGTCCTCAGTAAAGGCCTGTGATATGCAGGACACTGACTGGGAGAACAATGTCTGTCATCGCCAAAGATGGAGGAAGCAGGTTAAGGAGGGGATCGACACTTTTGAGAGAGCACGTATTCAGCATGAATGGGGAAAGCTTGGTCTGCAATGTTCGCAGTCGTGTATGATTGTCAAGAGCTGGGCTCATTAGCCACCAACGGAGCCGCAAATGCAAAATATAAGTTAGTCCTAGAGCGCACAATGTTCCTGAAGGTCAGCAATGGTTTTCCTTGGTCACGAGTGGACGGCCAAGATGTATGTATGCATGCATGTATGTATGTATGTATGGATGGATGGATGGCTGGTTGGCTGGCTGGCTGGCTGGCTGGCTGGCTGGCTGGCTGGATGGATGGAGAGAGGGATGGATAAAGATTTCGGTTCGCAACTATGTCCATTTGTGTTCAATCGCAATTAATGGCTTGGAGACTGTAATGTTGCTTGTCGTGTATATCATTTTTGTTTCATATATATTTTAACTGATTGGTTACACTTCTTCCTGTGACTATAATTTGCTAATTTATGTCTATAGCCACTACTCTCTATTTATGTCTCAACCTTGGTAAACTATTTGGGTGATCCCTTACACAGTTGTGATTTAGAATTCCCATGTCACTGCAGCAATTAGACGCTTTACTGCTTCTAAATATAACATTGTGCATCAACTGGTATTTTCTAATCTATCAAATCTAAATGTGTCACTTTGCTTCGGTTATAGAATGTATCATGGACGGAATACAATACGGTGTCGGAATCACAATTGAGAAGCCTCATATGACTTGCCTCTGTCAGGAATATGGACTTGTGTGCACTCCTAGAAGTAAGTTCTTTTTAGCTTTGTATTTTGTAAATCTATATTTCTTATAGCAAAGAAGCTCTAGTTATCCTTTTCTGTGAGATATTTTAGATTCGTTATTATTGTGACTCAGTTTTATCACGTACCACTTTTATATGGGTTTTTACTTATTCTCTATCTCTCAAAATACCAAAATCAAGGAAAATGTTCGGTCATTTGAGCCAAACGGAGGATATACTTGTCTAAGTTGTTGTACAAAATGGTTGAACATAAAACCTCGTGGTACAAAGTGAGGTCCTTGCCTTTCATCAAATAGGCAACCATACCTGTTTGAGTTCGATCAACAGCAGGGTGATTGGACAGAAGGTTCTCCAATATAAAATGGACCACGTTTTAAAGACAATATTGAGCAGTTTGTGGATAATTACTTGCTATTTCTGGCAGGTTCAGTGGCCACGACGACGTGTACGTATTCACTCATTATGCGTTCAGTGTAATATGCATTTTGCATCATATCAGGCACAGGAATGGCAGCATGGTTAAGAAACTCGCTTTGCAACCGCGCGTTTTCCGGTTCAGTCCCACTGCGCGGCATCTTAGGAAAGCGTCTTCTACAATAGCAATGGATCGACTGATGCCTTGCGAGTGAGGTAGGTGGAAACTGAAAGAAACCCGCTATGTGTTTGTGTGTGCGCGTGCGTGTTTGTGTGCGCGCGCGTGTTTGTGTGTGCGCGTGCGTGTTTGTGTGTGCGCGTGCGTGTTTGTGTGTTGTTCCAGCCCCACCGCTCGTAAAACGGTGCTGGTCTTTTTTTACGTAGCCGCAACTTAGCTTCTCTGCAAAAGAAACGATAGATTAAGTACTAAGTTTTTGGAGCAGACAATGGTAATCTGAATTTCAGAGGAATCAATTGAGAGGATCGCTCCCTATTTTTTTTTGTTCGTGAATTCTCTCCCTATATATATATATGTTTATAAAAAAGAAGTTTGAAAACGCCAATATATAAAAAATGAATTTTAATTTATAATTTTCTCAGAGATATTTAACATGTTTCGGTTCTTGAAAAAACGAACCTTATCAAAAATACATATTTTAAAAAATGTAATTAAAAGAAAAGTTCATAATTGTTCCTTTCTGGTGTCAACATATATATATGTATATATATGTATTTCAAATTTTTGTCACAAGGGCAGCTTTGGGGGGCAGGTGGCGATGAGTCGATTACATCGACCCCAGTGTTCAACTGGTACTTTTTTATCGACTCCGAAAGGATGAAAGGCAAAGTCGGCCTCGGCAGAATTTGAACTCAGAACGTAGCAACAGGCGAAATGCTTAGTAGCATTTCGTCCGACGTGCTAACGATTCTTCCCGCTCGCCACCTTGATGATGATGATAATGATAATAATAATAATAATAATAATAATAATAATAATAATAATAAGCACCAATTATCATAAAATACATAGAGCACTCAATGAACAAATGGCAGACAGTGCTACAGCTCCAAACAAAAGAGGGACTTGTGAAAACGAAAGCCATCCCCATTAGAAGAGGAATATTCCAGGGAGACACGCTCTCTCCACTCCTGTTCTGCCTGGCACTCACACCTTTAACAGAATTGCTAAATAGAACTGGATGCAGTTACAAATGCTATGGAAAAACAGTCAGCCACCTTCTATATATGGATGACCTAAAATTATATGCAAAAAACGACAAAGAGCTAGAAACACTACTACAGACAGTACACGGCTTTACCAAGGAAATAGAAATGAAATTCGGATTAGAAAAATGTGCCAAAGCAACCCTGAAAAGAGGAAAATTAGTTAAAAGTAGCAATATAACACTAGATAGAGCCAATGAAATAAGAGAACTAGACGAAAGCCAACCATATAAGTATTTAGGAGTCAATGAACTAGATAGGATACAACATACACAAATGAAAGAAAAAATAAAGAAAGAGTACTATAGACGAGTTAGATCAATACTAAAAACAGAGCTCAATGCTAAAAACAAGATAATGGGTATCAACACTTTAGCTGTCCCAGTTATAAGCTACAGCTACAACATCCTTAACTGGACACTAAACGAACTATGTAAAATAGACAGGAAAACAAGAAAAATAATGACAGGATATAGGATGCACCACCCAAAATCTGACATAGAAAGGCTATATATACAACGCACAGAAGGTGGCAGGGGTCTTATACAGCTAGAAAACTATTATAAAATAACCACCATAGGACTGCAAAAATACCTACTCCAGAAGCAAGGGAAACTAATACAAATAGCCACAAAACACGAGCAAAACAAAAAACTGTTTTCAGTATTTAAGGAAGCTGACAAATACAAACAAGAAATCAATCTACCTAACAAATACGAAGAAGAAGAAGAAGAAACAACAAAAGCTATAAAACAAATGAAATCCAAACTAAAACTAGAACAGCAACGGACCATGATAAAACGATGGCAAGAAAAGCCCCTACATGGTAAATACTGGGCTAAACTAAATGCGAAAGAAATAGACAGAGAAAAATCCCAGCAATGGCTGAGAAGCTCAGGACTCAAAGCAGAGACTGAAGGATTTTTAATTGCTGCACAAGACCAAAGCCTCCCCACCAGAAATTATCAAAAACACATAATGAAAAGAAATATAACAAGTAACTGTAGAATATGTGGAGATCGACAAGAAACAATAAATCATATTATCTCTGGCTGCCCAGTCCTGGCTAAGAAGGAATATATTCACAGACACGACAGAGCTGGGACCTATATACACTGGAAGCTATGCCAACATTATGGAATAACAACAGAAAAAAGATGGTATAAACACACGCCAGAAAAGGTCACAGAAAACGAGAAAGCAACCATACTCTGGGATATGCCAATACACACAGATAGAGAAATTAAGGCAAATAGACCAGATATAGTTGTCAAAGATCATGAAGAAAAAAAATGCTTTCTAATTGATGTATCAATACCAGCAGATGACAACGTTTCTCTAAAAGAAATAAAAAAAACTTTCAAAATACAAAGACCTGGAAATAGAGATAACTCGAATGTGGAATCTAAAAACAGAAACAATTCCTATCATAGTAGGTGCCTTAGGTATAATAAAAAAATATTCAGACAAATACATAACAAAAATAGCAGGATTTACAAATATATATAACATACAGAAAATTGCACTACTGGGTACTGCACACATTCTACGCAAAACACTTTCAATACAGTAAACATAAGAGCACCACAGCAAACCACAGCACATACCCAAGGCGCACAGAGCTGCGCTCGGTAGTGAAGTGAAAGCACGTTATAAAAATAAAACTACTGAATAATAATAATAATAATAATGATAATAATAATAATAATAATAATAATAATAATAATAATAATAATAATAATAATCATAATAATAATAATCTCAACGCTTCTAAAAGAAAACTTCGTTCGTTTGTTTGTTTACGCTTATCGTAATTTGAATTTAACATATGATAGCATCTCATAAAGCCAGATTTCTATACATCTTAAATTTGCAGAGGAATCTGGAGTGGGGGAACTTTAGCTTAATCGGTCAAAGCATCGTGACGCGTAATCACGGAGATGTGAGTTCGAGTCCCACAGCTAACCACCTACACTTTTTTCTGCAAAATAGGGGTAGTTTATCCTGTTCAGGCTATATTATTAGCATTATCCTGCGATTGAGAATTTAAATATCACTTCTTTAACTTTCTAAGACATCTCAACGCTTCTAAAACCAAACTTCGTTTGTTTGTTTGTTTTATGTTTATCGTAATTTGAATTTAATAATAATAATAATAATAATAATTATTATTATTATTACTATTATTATAAGCTTAAAGCTTATAAGAGATCACCGTGTACAATCTAAAGAAAATAGGCTAATATTGGGGTATATAAACCCTTGACAGAAAAAAATATATTAGACTATTTTCTTTAGTCAATATACGCTGATCGCTTATACACATGTGTGTGTATGTGTGGTGTGTGTGTGTGTGTGCGTATGCAATGACTCTGCTTGGAAATATTCACTGTATATTCGAGAGATTGAAACCACGATGTCCCGATTGTGAGCGCAACACACTAAACACTAGACCATACGTCCTCGGCAGTGGCTCTTATGGCTTCTGTTCTTAACTGATTGGAAGTGTTATCATGTACATTGTTTTGTCTTCGTATAAAAAGATGGGCTACAGCAAATATTCTGCTCAGCGCCACTGATGGAGATTTATTTATAAATCAGTTCTCACTTATTCCATGTCCATTTATTGTTAATTTCCTAAAAACCGTCCATTTTTCTGGATTCCTGTTGTTGTTGGCACTCCGTCGCTTACGACGTCGAGGGTTCCAGTTGATCCGATCAACGGAACAGCCCGCTCGTGAAATTAACGTGCAAGTGGCTGAGCACTCCACAGACGCGTGTATCCTTAACGCAATTCTCGGGGAGATTCAGCGTGACACAGTGTGACAAGGCTGGCCCTTTTGAATTACAGGCACAACAGAAACAGGAAGTAGTGTGAGAGAAAGTTGAGGTGAAAGAGTACAGCAGGGTTCGCCACCATCCCCTGCCGGAGCCTCGTGGAGCTTTAGGTGTTTTCGCTCAATAAACACTCACAACACCCGGTCTTGGAATCGAAACCGCGATCCTATGACCGCGAGTCCGCTGCCCTAACCACTGGGCCATTGCGCCTCCACTCTGGATTCTTGTATGTAATGACATTAGTATGAGATGGACCTCACCCACAACATATCTTAATAAGAAAAAGATCACAGACCCATTCCTGAGCCGATCCCATAACATTTGATTTCCTGGGAGAAGACTTCCTTTGAATTTACAAAGAAATGTAGCACTCGTGGTTGTGTGGTAAGAAGCTTGCTTCCCAAACACATGGTTCCGGATTCAGTCCCACTGCATGGCACTTCAAGCAAATGTCTTCAACTATAGCCACGACCTGACCAAAGCCCTGTGAATGGATTTGGCAGGCGGAAACTGAAAGAAGCTCGTCGTATATGTGTGTGTGCATGTCTGTTTGTCCCTCCTCCATCATCGCTTGACAACCGATGATAGTGTGTTTACATCCCCGTAACTTAGCTGTTCGACATAGAGACCGATAAGTCCTTGTGTCGATTTGTTCGACTGAAGGCGGTGCTCCAGCATGGCCGCAGTCAAATGACTGAGACAAGTAAAAGAATAAAAGAATAGTGTTACGACCTTAGACTTCTGTTTTGCATTTTCTACGTTGATTTTGATTTTCTTTTCTTGTATTTTCACGTCCTGATTACGAAGAGTATATGCCCAATATTGAGACGACCAGGATACTGTCGTAATGGAATGAATGCGGCCTGGTTAACAAAAAGTAATATTTCTTGGAGAAGGCAACAGGTCACAAGTATATTTGTAAACCATATCTTCTGCTTTTATGATAAATAAAACGTGTGCGAACTTAGTTACTTGTTGTTTATTCTGATTAAGGAGGCGCAATGGCCCAGTGGTTAGGGCAGCGGACTCGCGGTCATAGGATCGTGGCTTCGATTCCCAGACCGGGCGTTGTGAGTGTTTATTGAGCGAAAACACCTAAAGCTCCACAAGGCTCCGGCAGGGGATGGTGGCGAACCCTGCTGTACTCTTCCACCACAACTTTCTCTCACTCTTACTTCCTGTTTCTGTTGTACCTGTAATTCAAAGGGTCAGCCTTGTCACACTGTGTCACGCTGAATATCCCCGAGAACTACGTTAAGGGTACACGTGTCTGTGGAGTGCTCAGCCACTTGCACGTTAATTTCACGAGCAGGCTATTCCGTTGATCGGATCAACTGGAACCCTCGACGTCGTAAGCGACGGACACTCCGTCCGTCGCTTACGACAATTTTGATTAATTTGATAACGTTATGATAATAATTATTAATGTAGGCAAACGACTACATATTTCAGAAAATATAGTAGGATGTCCAGACAGTTTTCTTCCTGCTTTTCTCGAATTTGCCTCTGCTTTTAAACAATAGTTATGGTATTTCGTAAGAGGACTTTGGGACGGCGATAATTTCAAAACTATGCATTTTTAAAAAATATTTCCCACATTCGTTTTTGTCTTATTAAAATTTGTTTTTTAAATACGAAAGCGCACATCTTTGATTTAAAACTTTTGTATTTGGTTTGTGTTAATGTACAAACCTACAGTTCATTTATTTTGTGAATATTCACTTGATCCTAGTTTTATGATGCGTGTAGTTGGTCAGCATTTGAACTTTGCATGGTTAGCTTCAAGGCCAACAGTTCCCATTTTCAACTGAATCACAGCTTGATATCATTCACCAACTAACAATCCAATGTATTCACCAATACTTCATAAACGTCTGTATTGCTGTCTTGTCAGAATTTAATATCATGTAGAGAGTGAATTAAACTAAATCAATTTATCATAACGAACATATATCTTGTTTGTGTAACAAATCTTGTCATTCAGCTGCTATTTCTAGCAGACTACCATGGCAATGTCAATTTTACATTTAATCGTAAAATAACTGAATACAAAATTCTCAAGAATGCTTAAAAGAAAGTGTACTTAGAATTCAACTCATGAATGTGAATGTCGAAATCTCTTCGCCTGGACCTCTTTTCCTTTGAGAGCATTTGATGGACATTTATGGTGCAACATCCTGCAATAGTCGGCCATCATATTGACATTCCATCTTCTCTGATATCTTCTTTCTATTTCCTTTGTCTTGATGAACCCTCCCCCGCCTGCTTCTTACTCGCATCCTCCAGATTTTCCGGTAAGAAATCCAAATGGTCATATATAAAATAATTTTGATGCTCATTTTACACTCTAAGGCCTCGGACTTTTCCAAATATATTTCCTACTTTGTCCAACAGGGATGGAAGAATATTTATTACCATTATGCAGAAGAACAACTTTAAGATTATTCTTTGAAGAGTCAATAAAGAGTTTCCATTCATCAGAGTTGTTACTTATGCCAAACTTTCCTATTAGTCCTGATGGATCTATACAATAAACCCAATTTCCCTGAGCAAAATTATGAACAATTTCTTTTTCACGGTTAGATACGCGGGGAGCTAAAAGATTTCTGGATTTAAGTTTGGAATCTAGAAGCTCTGCTTCTTCCTTTGCGAACCCTAAGACCTCCACCAGAACATTTGATTCATGCCGGTTGAATAGTTGATGTTCTTCATCTTCACTGTTATTGAAAACTTCATCGTCATAGCTATTTCGGCTTCTGACTGAGAACTTAAGTGTATGTCATTAAGGTTTATTGAGGAACACGTGGAGATGAGAGATTTGAAGATGAGAGATTTGGATAAACGATGTTTTTCCCACTCTTCGAATAGTCTCTGCATCTCACATGAGCAAAAGTAGCATTGTAGTTTTAAGGCTTTTTCTCTCTTTTGGAATCCCAAAAGAACAGCCGAAGGAAAGCTTGGATTGATTATTGAAAGGCTTTTGATAGTATTCCCCACACATGTATTCATCAGCCATGAACAAGGTAGCACCAATAATCAAAATATACATAGCATTCCATGAGTAAATGGCAAACAGTGCTACTGCTTCAGACAAAAGAAGGATTCATAAAAACCAAAGCCATTCCCATTAGAAGATGGAATATTCCTGGGAGACACGCTCTCCCCACTTGTTTTCTGCATAGCACTGACACCTCTATCTGACATGCTAAACACAACTGAATGTGGATACAACTGTTACGGCAAAACAATCAACCATCTGTTGTATATGGATGATCTAAAACTGTACGCTACAAATGATAAACAGCTGGAAAGACTACTACAGACATTACGCGGATTTACCAAAGAAATAAACATGAAATTTGGCTTAGAAAAATGTGCCAAAGCAACCTTGAAAAGAGGAAAACTAGTTAAGAGTAGCAACATCACATTAGTACATCGGGAGGTTTGATGATGCTATGTGGTAGATCATACAGGTCTGCTACCAACAGAATAGCTTCACATTTATTGGATAAAGTTGATCAATTTTCACCTGCCGATTTCATACATTACAAAGAAATTATCCTATCACGTACAATTTCTTCACAAAATCGATCATTGCAATTTACCATTATGTCCGAAACTGACTACTGTCTTTTATTAATTGCTATATTTAAATAGGCTATAACAGTAGAATTAATAGTCATAGCTTTGGAAAATAAGCATCTGGCAAGATTTAGACTGCTTCAGCTATAAGAAGTGAGGAGAGAATGGTGCGCTTTACAATGCCACATTGCTTAAGTTAAAACGCATCTTTTTTTTTTCCAGTTATTTCATCATGCCATTTTTCAATGTATATATATGCTACACACATTGTTTTATTATATCGTACGCTATATTTGAAGGCTTCTTTAATCATATTATGTATATATTTAAACGGAAAAATCAAATATATGCTGATAAAAATGTCCCCTTTCCCTTTCGTTACAGACTTCCGCAACATTTGAAGCAAGGGTGTCTTCAAGAAAATGTCAATAAGCCCAATTAGCTTTTGTTACATTTGTGGAGAGTTTAGGAACATTACTGAAATTGTCAAAAAATCTTACTATGCCTACTTTGGCGTGAAATTAGGAGACCAAGACAAAAAATGGCTTACCCATAAAGCCTGCTCAAATTGTTTTGAAGAACAATGGGCAAATTGTAAAAAGAAGTCTTTTCGTTTGGGGGTTGCAGTGATGTGGAGAGAGAGCCTTAAGATCACAGTTATGACTTTTACTTTTTCTCATGTGAAGCGCACAAACACAGTTCAAAGAATGTTTTTACTTTAACAAAAACTGAATAAAACAACTTTAAATCAACTTTTTAATATCTGAAAAGCTTGTAAAAAAACAAAAACGAAACAAAACTGAAAAATATCTATAAGAACATAGTTTTGAAATTATCCCCACCCCCTAAGCATTCTTTCGAGATACTCTAACTATTGTTTATAAGCCGTAACAAATTCCAGAAAACGGGGACGAATCCTGGAAAACTGTCTGGACATCCAACTATATTTTCTGAAATATGTAGTCATTTGCCTACAATAGAAATTATTATCATAACATTATTAAAAAACAAAAAAACAAAAAAACGAGTAACTAAGTTGGCACACGTTTTATTTATCATAAAAGTAGAAGATATGGTTTACAAATATATTTGTGTGCTGTTGCCTTCTCCAAGAAACATTACTTTTGTTAACCAGGCTGCCTTCATTCCATTACGATGGTATCCTGGCTGTCTCATTGCTGGATAATGTATCCTTGGTCAGTTCTAAGTCAGGAGCAGGAATATAAATCTCAGATAGAAAAGAAAATCAAAATCAACAAAGAAAATACTAAACAGAAGTGAAGTCTGAGGTGGTACCACTATAATTAACGAGTCCTTCGTTTCTTAGTAAATTCAAAGGAAGTCTTCTCCCAGGAGATCAAATGTTATGGGTTCGACTCAGGAATGGATTTGAGATCTTTTTCTCATTACGATATGTTGTGGGTGAAGTCCATCTCATACTAATGTCATTACATAAAGGAATCCAGAAAAATAGACGGTGTTTAGGAAGTTAATAAATGAACATGGAATAAGTGAGAACTGATTTATAAATAAATCTCCATCTGATATCAAATTGGCAAAGATAATAACAAACGTGTTAATGGCTGCAGTCAGGGTCGGATTTATAGGGAGCGAAGGAGGCGATTGCCCCACGATTGCTCCTCGATATTGGGGCGCCCCTTCGACGAAGGATGTGTACATGAAGGACCCACCTCCCAGCAATCTTGCATGAAGAGGCTCTCTTTCAATAAACAAACATATTTTGACTTCTTAAAAAAATGGAATGGATTCACTTTTATGATAAATAACCATAGATTTCTCCATATTAGAGACATCAATTTATTCAATTAAACATTTTGCTACCAATCCAAAAAAGAAAGAAGTTATTGATTCTAGTACAAAATTCTTCTTTCACCGCAGGATGGAGCAATGACCTTGGATTGGCCGCATGCAATTAAAGGTACGCGTGCACGCACATATGCACACGCATACACACTCACACACACATATATATTGCCACTTCCAACCTCATTATTTCAGTGAGGAATCGAAAACTTCGTTGTTAGTTTACAGAAGAAATATGCTCCAAAACTTAAATTTTGAATTTATTTATGTTTATAAAATTTCTCAGCGGCTAAAAGTATTTATTTTTGGCTTCAGGATTATTGCACTTAGGCTCAAATGTTTTTCATTAAATCGAACCTATTTCTTTTTTCTATAATATTCGTCTTTTTGTCAAACATTTGAAATGACTATAGGGGATAGAGTAAATTTGGCAACTAAACCAACAAAAATTGATTTCCAATTTTGACACAAGGCCAGCAATTTCGAAGAAGGGGTGTAAGTCGATTACATCAACACCAATGTTAAACTGGTACTTATTTAAATGACCCCGAAAGAATGAAAAGCAAGGCAGATCTCGATGGAATTTTAACCCAGAGCGTAAAGACAGACAAAATACCGCTTAGCATTCTGCTCGGCGTGCTAATGATTCTGGCAGCCCACCATCTTTAAATCAACAATTATTAATGTTAATAATAATCTCTTCTAATTTTGGCACAAATCCAGCAGTTTTAAGTGAAAGTGGTTTTTATTCAGAACCATCAATACCATCTCTGGAATGGTACTCTATTTTATCGGCTACAAAGTAGGAAGTCAAAGCTAACATTGGCGAAATTTGAACTCTGAAAATGAAGAACTAGAATGGATGCTGCAATGCCATTTTCTCTAAACTCTAACGATTCTTCCAGATCGATTCCTTCAAGACGTTGTAATAATAATAGTAACAATTGCATTGGCAATAGTTATGGGGCAAAAAGGCAGCGAGCTAGCAGAAACGTTAGCACGCCGGGCGAAATGCTTAGCAGTATTTCGTCTGTCTTTACGTTCTGAGTTCAAATTCCGCCGAGGTCGACTTTGCCTTTCATCCTTTCGGGGTCGATAAATTAAGTACCAATGGTGCACTGGGGTCAATCTAATCGACTGGCCCCCTCCTCCAAAATTTCGGGCCTTGTGCCTAGAGTAGAAAAGAATAGCTATGGTGCAAATTCTATTAATGTTGATAGGAATAATCGCTCTAGAAGGATAAATACCTAATTAACGATGTAATTTATGAATGTATATTGATCACCGTCATTAATACTAAATCTTATATAGTTGGAACAGCCAATCAATTGAAAGTTTTGGTGTATATCTAGAGCCTGAAGGATAGAAACAACTTTTATGACATCCAATGAAAAGGTTTAGCAAAGTCTAGACTTATAATGGTAATAAAATGACTTACAATGTATGACAGAAGCAATGGGGATCGTTTTTTGCAATAGAATCAATCTGCAATAAAAAGTTTTAATTAATACAGGCATGTAAACTTAAGACTTAGAAAACATATGTATATATATAATAATATGGAGCTATATGACTATACATAAGTGTACATATACTTAGTGAGCATTAATGGATGTATGTGCATGTATATATGTGTGTTTTGTGTGCTTGGGTGTCTTTAAATATGCTTATATACCAGAAAATTTAAAAAAAAAATACTACCAGGGGTATTTTTGTAGCCTTCGTGAAACTGCGGAGAAAATGACCCGACCTGTCGGCAGCAAAGAACTGGCAAATCCACTATGACAACGCACCCGCCCATTCCGCCCACGTCGTCCAAGCATTCCTAGTGAAGCAAAACACACCACTTGTTCGTCAGGCGTCCTGCTCCCCAGACTTAGCTCCGTGAGACTTTTGGCTATTCCCAAAGCTCAAAAAAAAAATACACTCAAAGGGAGAAGATTTGAGACAACAGAGGACACGAAGCAAAATTCTAAGGCACAGCTCTACAGCATCCCAAAAAGTGATTCCCAGAAATGTTTCCAGCAGTGGCAGGAACGCTGGCAGAAGTGTGAAGACTCCCAAGGCGAATACTTTGAAAGAGAGACTAAATCAAAATGGTAAATTTTTAAATATTACTTGTTTTTTGGCCAAAGGTCGGATAGTTTTTCACTACACCTTACACACACACACACACACACACACACACACACACACACACACACACACACACACACACACACACACACACACACACACACACGCACACACACATAGATATGCATGTGCATCTGTATGCATGCCTAAGTTTAGAAATGTGTTTGTAGTATGTAAATTTGTTTCTTTGTTCGTGTGTGTGTGTGTGTGTGTGTGTGTGTCCATAAGTGAGGAAAAAAATGTGCTTGTATATCTGTCAGTAGAGTGGGTCTACTAATCAAAGTGTATAATATTATATATCCATTACGGTCAAGCTCACCAAGGGACTAATGCAGTTGTGCACCTCTCCTTGAAAAATGCATAAAAAAAAAAAATTGGCGGGATTCCTACGTTTAAGATGTCGGAGATTACGAATATGCAAAAAAAAAAAGAATTACCACTCACCTCCCACTCCTAAAATTTTGAACGATTTTGACAGATGGGGGATGGGTTGACACTCGTATATAAATGGGAATTGATAAAGTTATGTATTAGTGACAATGAATCTGTTATGCTACACAGAATAGGATAATCACAACTTCGTTTATGTAATAAAAACAGATTTAATAAACAAACTTACCTGGTGGAAAATGGCATATAAAATCTCCATTCGTATAGCAAATGCAGGAGTATAATTCATGAGGGAACTTTGTTCCGTCCTCGTATCTTAAATAGTTAAAACAACAGTCGGCAACTGAAAAATATTGATTTCAAATTTTGGTGCAGTCCAGTAAGTTCGGGGGGGGGGGGGGTCTAGTCGATTCGATCTACCCCAGTGCTCAACTGGTTCTTATTTTAGCGACCCTAAAAGGATGATAGTCCAACTTGGCAGAATTTGAACTTAGAATGTAAAGACAGACGAAATGCCACTAAGCGTTTTGCTCATCAAGCTAACGATTCTGCTAGCTTGCTGCCTTCTCAGTTGAATAATATTAAAATATTATATAATTTACAGAGATCAGAAAGTAGTAGCTAATGCAAATGTCTTGTTGAGATTATTCTAAAACGTTCCTGAACATGCAGATTAATCCTTTAGCATTTAAGCCAGCCATATCTCGCTCAAATGTTCTACCTGTTTTATGTTCAAACTGGCCAGATCCAGCCTCTTTCACCTACCATACCATGTTATTCTAAAAATAAATGATTACATCTTCAAAATCTTGAAGCTACAAGATAATATGTAATTATTTTTAAGAATGTGGATAAATAAGCATTAGATTTGATTAATTAATCTGAATGCTAAAGGGTTAAATCATCCGACTTATTTTAACAAAGAATTGGTTCATAGCGGATTGAGGGGAGAATTGTGTGATATTATCTACAAGCGTCGGGTTAAGAGGAATAGACCCACCTATATTTCTTCGTGTTATCCAATATATAATACGGGTGTCTTAACGGTTATAGCCAAAAACATTTTTCGTTACTCAAGAAACATATAATTCGTATGAAATTGGAACACTTCTGGCAAGAATTTTTAATTCTATCAAGAGAAGAAAAAGCATTCTAAAAAAAAGCATTCTAAATGTTGGAACTCAAAAAGGACACCACAATTCATCATACGTGTTCAAATTATTATCTATGATGATCCTAGGAAATTAATGAGGGTCATCGAGAAAGATTATCAGGTGACGGAGTGGACTATCAAAAATATGGTGCACAACAACAGTAAGAAGATCAAAATCTGAGTCGTCCAAAGTTTGTAGAGTCGACTTTGGTAGATGGAAAATGTGCAGAAGCCCATATATAAATAGCAATTGATAAAACTGGGTAGCAGTGATTATAAATCAGTTATGCCACACAGAACAAAATAATCATGGCTTCGTTTATATAAGGAATACAGATTTAATAAATAAACTTACCTGGTGGATGACGGCATGTAACAATTCCATTCGCATGGCATTCACATCGCGAAAATACATTAGGAATTAATCCAACACGACGAACCCCTATAGGTACACTTTCCAGCTAAATAATATCAAAATAATTTATAGATTAGATAGATCAGAAATTAGTAGCTGATACAAATGTATTGTTAACATTAATCTAAGGCATAATTGAACGCGCAGATATTTAAGGATCATTCAGTTTATTATAACAAAGCTTTGGCTTGTAGTAAATTGAAGGAGAAATTGTAGTATATTATCTACAAGCACTAGACATTCTTTGATTCTTGTCTGATGAAAAAGACTTCAACAGCGCAACAGAAGAAAGGGCAAATGATTTTTTTACAGATCTTTCTGATGTCAACTGATTAATGCACACTGATGCTAGTAACTACAATACCTTTGAGTGTGTTGAATAAAAAAAAAGTTCATATCGTGCCACCTGATAGCTTTCTGCAACATCTTAAGACTAACACTGCTGGAGACAGTTGTTAAACTATAGCTGCATATAATACACTGTGGAACGCCATACGTTTTTCAACAAAATTTTGCATCCTCTCACAATCGATTATGCAAACTCACCAGGTTATCCAAACTCGCCAGATTTAAATTCCCCGGGGTACATTTGGAGCTTTGTAAAAGGGAAGCCTAATCAAACTCTTCACAGCACCTTAGCTTTAACGAAAGACCATCACTGTCCAGGTTATGTGCGAAATAAATAAGGACAATTTAGTACAAGCATGTCCAAGCCTCCGGTCCCACACTGAGCCAGTCATGGAAACTGCAGGCGAATTCACAAAATAATCTTATAAGAACGAATTTTTATTTAGGTATATTTTCGTTAGATTGGAATTGTTTTATCTAATTACCAAATATGAACTCAAATACATCTCGCACCCTGTATATATAATCACTCCCGGTACATGTTTTGGGGACACAGCAAGCCAACAGTTGTTCTGTGTGTGCATCATCTGTTCATATTAGAGCTACCGGCATGAATACCAAGTAGAACAGCATGTCGTTTCCAAATTTCTGGCAGACTGAATTGCGTCATAACGTTGTTTTTCTCACAGACGGTACCCAACTGACCCTACTATATTGTGTAGTCAACAAAATCAAAAACAATGGGCATGTGCGAAATTAAAAATATAAAATGGCGACAATTCACCCATTGCACCCTGCATCAGCACCATCCGAGCGTGATCATTGCCAGAGCAGCTGTCTGGCTTCCGTGCCGGTGGCACGTGAAAAGCACCATTTGAGCGTGATCGTTACCAGCGTTGCCTTACTGGCACTTGTGCTGGTGGCACGAAAAAAAAAACATTTAAGCGAGGTCGTTGCCAGTGCCACTGGACTGGCTCCTGTGCAGGTGGCACGTAAAATACACCATTTGAGCATGGCCGTTGCCAGTACCGCCTGACTGGCCTTCGTGCCGGTGGCACGTAAAAGCACCCACTACACTCTCTGAGTGGTTGGCGTTAGGAAGGGCATCCAGCTGTAGAAACTCTGCCAGATCAGATTGGAGCCTGGTGCAGCCATCTGGTTTCACCAGTCCTCAGTCAAATCGTCCAACCCATGCTAGCATGGAAAGCAGACGTTAAACGATGATGAAGATGATGTGTGTGAGTGTGTATGTGCGTGTGTGAGTATTTATCTATTTATCCATATATCTGTCTGTTTGTCCATCTTATGAGTATGAGATTAGACGTTGTGAGACCAATGATGAAATCTGAAGAGAATGCAGGTGTCTGTGGTGGAATATTCAAGAGTGAACAAATCCCAATGATGAAACCAAAGTAAATACAAGTGAAAAGACAAACTACATGTGTAGAATCCCATATATAAATAGTAATCAATAAAACTGTATAACAATGATAATGAATCCGTTATGTCACACAGAACAGAATAAGCATAGCTTCGTTTATATAAGAAAAACAGATTAGTAAAGAAACTTACGTGGAGGATAAAAGCATATAACAGTTCCATTTGCGTAGCATTCGCATCGTGAAGTTGAATCTTCAGATACTAACCCAACATCGTGCATCGAACCCTTATAGAAACACTTTTCAGCTGAATAATATCAAAATATTTTACAGATTAGCTAGACCAGCAATTAGTAGCGGATACAAATATCTCGTTAAGTTTAATCTAAGGCATTAGTGAACGTGCAGATATTTAAGGAGCACTCAATTTAATATAGCAAAGCATCAAAGCATTAGCTCATAGTGGTTTGAAGGAGGAATTGTTGTATATTGTCAACAATTGCAGTAATGAAAACATAGGAATCCAAAATTTCAGGATTCAGGACAAGATTCTGTCCAGAATATTTTAAATTTACTCACGGAGCCAACCTGATTCCAAAATGGTATGATATGTTGGGCTATGACCTCTGGGAGTAAAGCTGAAAAAGTGTGACACACTGACATTCACATTTATTATATTATATCATATTATTATATTAAAGCAGCGAGCTGGCAGAATCGTTAGCACGCCAAGTGAAATACTTAGCGGTATTTCGTCTGCTGTTAGGCTTTGAGTTCGAATTCTGCCGAGGTTGACTTTGCTTTTCATCCTCTCGAGGTCGATAAAATTAGTACCAGTTACGTACTGAAGTCAATGTAATCAACTTAATTCCGTCCCCCAAAATTTGAGGACTTGTGCTTCCAGTAGAAAGAACATATTAAAGTTGAAAAAGTGTGGCACACTGACATTCACATTGATTGTATTAAATATGTTTGATTTTGCGGAAACTTTATTTCAATTAAAGTGTATTTTGTGTGTGTGTGTGTGTGTGTACACATATTTTGAATAAGAACGAAAATATGTAACTAATAATATTTTCCTGAAAAGAATATGAAAATTTAAATACCTTTCACTCTAGGCTTGGGCATACATGTGTCTTGACAATGTATTTCCCACCCCAAACATATACATTTTTGACAGGGAAATTTGAAAGCTTCTCCATATTTATGATGATTCCCACTGATGGAGCATTTTGCGTCATAACCTGAAATTATATTTAAAAAAATGTTAAACAAAGTGAAGTATTTAATACTTTTGATTGAGATATTTATAACATATATGGCGGTGTATTGTGTGTGTATTTGTGTGTGTATGTATGTATATATATCTTTATATATATATATATATAAAGTGAAGTATATTTGCCATTTAAATGTGGCTGACCCCTAAGGGTGGATGTTACTGTTGCTTTTAGCCCCAGGAGAACATCTCCTCCAGCTGGCTTATCGACACATATCTGTGTCCTGTCTATTTTTGCCAAGGGAAGTTATCCTTCCCATCTTGATCTGCGATACGTACGGACCCGAGTTTCAGGGTTATTTCCCTTCTTCAGCGTACGATAATCGCCGACCTTTGATGAAAATGACAATCCCTTGGCAATATATAAGTCTTTTTCCAGTGAAGTTATTCACTGAGATCGAAAAAGTGAAAACAAGCAATGTTAAATCTCTGAACTAGGTGTTAACAGTAACTGCACGATAAAGTGAAGTATATTTGCCATTTAAATGTGGCTGACCCCTAAGGGTGGATGTTACTGTTGCTTTTAGCCCCAGGAGAACATCTCCTCCAGCTGGCTTATCGACACATATCTGTGTCCTGTCTATTTAAATGGCAAATATACTTCACTTTATCGTGCAGTTACTGTTAACACCTCGTTCAGAGATTTAACATTGCTTGTTTTCACTTTTTCGATATCAGTGAATAACTTCACTGGAAAAAGACTTATATATTGCCAAGGGATTGTCATTCTCATCAAAGGTCGGCGATTATCGTACGCTGAAGAAGGGAAATAACCCTGAAACTCGGGTCCGTACGTATCGCAGATCAAGATGGGAAGGATAACTTCCCTTGGCAAAAATAGACAGGACACAGATATGTGTCGATAAGCCAGCTGGAGGAGATGTTCTCCTGGGGCTAAAAGCAACAGTAACATCCACCCTTAGGGGTCAGCCACATTTAAATGGCAAATATACTTCACTTTATCGTGCAGTTACTGTTAACACCTCGTTCAGAGATTTAACATATATATATATATATATATATATATATATATATATATATATTTAAAAGAGAATTTTGACGCTAATATCCATTATTATTGAAATTTATTCCTATCGAATAAATTTCAATAATAATGGATATTAGCGTCAAAACTCTCTTTTAAATTTAAAACTTTGGATATAAAACCAAGGAGAACGATCCTTAAGGAGTCTACTTTAGACCTTTTGTGGTGAAATCTCTTGCTATATTGGTAACGATTACATGTTTTTCTATGATCATATATATATATATATATATATATCACCTATAGTGGCGTATATATTTCTGCGTTTAGGTTGTAAAATTGCGAATTAGCCAACCATATGATTTATAATTTTCACTTTTACTGTTTAAATCAGCGTATGATTTCAACAGAAACCTTATAAGCTGACAAGGCGAGATCAGTTTAACTAACCGTAGGTGCGCTGAGAGCCACCGATGAGCATTAAGATGTGTTAAGCATCAAAATGCGAAATCA
>NC_142954.1:22113946-22121446 GCF_046866305.1 Octopus bimaculoides | reverse complement strand
GTCTCGAAAGGCCTGTATTGGAGGCCCAACCAACCGAGTTCTTTTACAGGGCTTAGGCAAAAATGAAGGACCGCTGCAATAAGTGTGTGAATCTGAGAGGAGAATATGTTGAATAAAATCATAATTAACTGATCCTCCTGTTTTTTCTTTTACGCAAAGCCAGGAACTTTCAGCATCCACTCATATTGGTTTCAAATTGTGGCAACAGGCCAACAATTTCGGCGAAGGAGTTAAGTCGATTATATCAACCTGCATGAATAACTGGTACTTATTTTATTGTCCCCCAAAGGATAAAAAGTAAAGTCAACTTTTGCAGGATTTGAACTCAGAATGCCGCTGAGCATTTCGTCCGGCGTTTTACCGATTCTGCCAGCTCGTCACCTTATCTCCCATACATATGTTGGGTTTTTTATAAAGCACAGACACAAGAGTTTTCATCTCCAGTCGAACAGTGCAGTAAATTCGCCTTTCAACGATGTAGCTGCATTTAGTATGATATATAGATAGCTATTTTAAAGTGATAGTGCTTCCGTTGCATTAAACAAATGTGCGCGCGTGTGTGTATGTCTGTAAGAAACCGAAATTTAAAAGACAAAATCTATGTGAAAACATTCAAGCGTTGAGACTATAATAAAACAATGATTATTCTAAAAATAGTTTTGACAACATCAGCAAATTTTTGCTTCTAAAGTGTTAAGCTTATCTTTACGATTTTAATCCTATTAAGATTAAATATACGTTGCTATAAAAGACTAAAACACTTCCAAAGACTCACTAGTTGTCTCAACCGGGAGCAAACTTCGAAGACATGCTGAAATATCTCACCGTATTCTGCCTCTACTTGGCTTTCGCTGCAGCAGGTAAAGAGTTGATGAAATCATAGATTTCTCTTTTACTTATTTGAGTGTTTACAAATGGTTTCCGTGTAACAGTAGGAAGTGTGAGAGCTGAAGTTTTCTGTGGTAACTGGCAGTCCGTCGGTTAGGACGACCAGTATTCCACTTGATCCGATCAACCGAACAGCTGACTCGTGAAAATAACGTGCAAAGTGGTTGAGCGCTCCACAGACAACGCGTGCTCTCAACGAAGTTCTGAGGGAAATTGAGCCTGACAGAGAATGTGATAAAACTGACTAATATGACGTCTTTGGTATTAGTCGCTAATTTATTCCAAACAAGAGGAAAGTTCTTATCCAGTAGTAATCTGCGGGTCCCCTGGAATATTGAGTCACTTCACAAAGCTCTGACCTTTGTTCTAGCAAAATTTGTTCCATGAACGACACACTTTCATTTCCTGCGAAAGAGCGGGAAACAACATTTCATAAAGTGAACCGGAAAATCGGATATATAAAACCTTTTTCCCGTCTATCTCTCTATCAATCCCTTCTTATCAGATCTTCTTTTCTCTTTCTTTCTGTCTTTCTTTTATCTCTCACTTGTCTCTGTCGTTCAATATTTGTCGTTCTTTATTAATTCCTTTCTTGATTTCCGTTTTAATTCAATTTGTATTTTCTTGATTTCTTTCTTTCGTTATTTATTTATTTCATTCTCTCGTTCTCGTTCTTCTCTTTTATTCTTTTATCGATCAATTACCAATAATCAGTGAATGTCTGCAGATACAAGGGAAAAGTTTATCCAGTCGGGAAGAGTTTCAAAGATGATTGTAACACATGTACTTGTGGAAAGCAAGGATTTGTTATCTGTACTGAAATATTCTGTGGACCTAAAGGTAAAGGATTCTTCTCAAGTTCCATGGAACAGATCCTCACATTCCTATTAATCTACTAACCAGTTTTAATCATTTTCTTTTATAATCATTTCTTGCTGTGTTCCATTCATTCTTTTTCTTCCTTCTTCTCTTCTCTTTTTTCTTCCTTTTTATCTTCTTTTTCTATCTTCTTCTTTTCCGTCTTTCTTTTCAATTCTTTACTTACCTTTTCGTCCTCTGCTTTTCTTTCAATTTCTCTTTTGTTTTTTTACTCTGCCTTTTCATATTTCTTTCAGTCTTTCTTTCTTTACAATTTTTTTCTTCGTTTTTTCTTGCTTTTCTTTCATTTTCTATTCTGCTTTTCCATTCTATTTTCTCTTTCATTTCGGTGAACTCTCAAAAATCGGTAGAGTGCCGAACGATATGTACTGTGTTATTTTTTCGGGATCTTCACGCTCTGAATGTACAATCAAAAGTCCAGGAAAAAGAGAACATTTATGGTGAATTACTGCGGAGCATGTATATATATATATATATATATATATATATATATATATATATATATATATATATATGTATAGTAAATGAGTATATGCATATATACGTACAGGTATGTGCATACCGACATCCACCTGTATGTATAGGTGCATATCTGGGTACAGGACATTGCAAACAAAACGTAGACGAGAAAACACACAAGCCACACAGAGAACATTCTTCTTCATCAGCTACCCCCGTTTTAACACCGGCGTTTCGAAGAGCTGGGCACACACACACACACACACACACACACACTTATATATATATATATATATATATATATACATATACAATGCTCCCACTCCACGCTTCCCAAACAGGTTGCACGCTTATTGCTGGGTTTATCAGCATTAGGTGACGACTGCAATATATTTTCCCACCGTCCCTTGTTAATCTTCGCGACAGACGATGCGATGTGGTTCTTCTTACGAACCCCTTTTATAATCAAGTTTTTTTTTGTGGTCTTATTCGTGCCTGGGCCCAAACCGGTATTTGTATTATACCTGCGAAACACTCTTGTGTTTCGAAATGATACATTTCTAAATCTCTCAGAGAGATTTAAGCAGTAGTGATACGCTGAAGTAGTTGTATGCTGTCAACTTAATGTGACAGTCCCATGAAGGGAATAATACTACTGTTGTTTAGACCTAGGAAGCTGCACCGCTTCCTGTCGGCCTTGACACATTTCCTGCGTCCTTTGAAATCAGTGAATGTATTTCACTAGAATAATTATATGTTTACAAGAGCTTGACAGGCATCTTCGACTAGCAGGTCATGCTACTCCAGACTGATGACGGGCAAAGACTCCGAAGCATGTCTCTGGATGCAGGCTTAGCTAAGTGGAGGTGCTTGTCTCCCCTTTGTAAACATAAGGACACAGGAAATGTGTCAAGGCCGACAGGAAGCGGTCTAAACAATAGTAGTATCATTCCCTTCATGGGACTGTCACATTAAGTTGACAGCATACAACTACTCTTGTATTTCATTTGCATATTTCATCCTTTTTTAACTTCTGTACCCAGTTTCTTCATTTCAGCTGTTTCTCTTTTTTTCTTTCTTCTGCTCATTCGTTATTTATTGATTTCGTTCTCTCATTCTTATCTTTTCTTCCCAATTACCAACAATCAGTTTGCGAATACAAAGGTAAAACTTACAAACTTCAAGAGAGATTCAGAGACGATTGTAACTTTTGTTTCTGTTCAGAGGATGGAGTTGATTGTACCAAGAGAATATGTAGAAAGAAAAGATCTCGGGGGTTAATACCAAAAGGTTATGTATCTTTATCATTAGTCTTTCATTTTTTCTTCCTTTCAATTTTTCTTCCTCCTCTTTTCTCTTTCATTTCTTCTCTCTTTCTCTTTCTATCTTTCCTTTTATGCTACTTTTTCTCATTCTTTCTATTTATCTTTCGCTTTCTTTCATCCTTCTTATTCTCTTTATTTTTTCTTTCTTTCTCTCAATCTATTTTTCAATCTCGTGTCTCTCTTTCCTTCTTTCTGTTTTTTTCTTCTTTCTTTCATTTTCTTCTCTAATTTTCTTTTTCTCTTTCGTTCAATGTTTTTATATCTTATCACTATCTCTCTCTCTCTCACTCTCTCTCTCTCTCTCTCTCTCTCTCTCTCTCTCTCTTTCCTTTCTTCTTTCTTGCCTTCTTTCACTCATCCTCTTCTTCCTACACCCTCCTCTTAATTTTTCCTTTCTTATTTTCCTTATTTCTGTCTTTGATAAGGCGGTGAACTGGCAGAATCGTTAGAGAACACCGGTCAAAATGCTTAACAGCATTTCGTCCGTCTTTACATTCTGTGCTCAAATTCCTCTGGAGTCGACTTTGCCTTTCATCATTTCGGAGTCGATTAATTAAGTACCAGTTAAACACTGGGGTCGATGTAATCCACTTGCCTCCGCCCACGAAATGGCTGTGCCAAACTTTGAAACCGTTATCTCTGTCTTCGAAGTAGTAAGCCGACAGAATCTTTAGCATGATAGATAAGACGTTCAGCAGTATTTCTCCCAGTTTACCTCCTGCGTTCGAGTTCCATCAAGGACAACTTCGCCTTTCTTCTTTCTGGGGTCGATGTGATCTAATCGCACCCTCCCCACCACCACCCAAAATTTCAAGCTCTGTACCTATAATAGAAAAAAACTATTACTCCCCTGATATTTTTTTTCTCTCTCTCATTCTATATTTCTGTCGTTGGTCTATCATTCCTTATTAACATGATAAATAATTAAAACGGAGAGCTTCTATCAATGTAGAAACAGACAGTTAAGCATCTTTTATATTTCAGGCACAAACGTCCAGCACTCAACATAGATACTTCTACGTGAACTTACATTTCTTTAAGCCGTTTAATTCCGATGATGGGCAGTTGTGCCTGAAATATAAAGCTTACTTAACTTAACACTTCCACATTGTTAAAAGCTCTCCATCTTATTTGTTATTTTTTCTTCTGTATCACAACACTTCCACATTCTTAAAAGCTCTCCATCTTATTTGTTATTTTTTCTTCTGTATCACAACACTTCCACATTGTTAAAAGCTCTCCGTCTTATTTGTTATTTTTTCTTCTGTATCACAACACTTCCACATTGTTAAAAGCTCTCCGTCTTATTTGTTATTTTTTCTTCTGTATTACAACACTTCCACATTGTTAAAAGCTCTCCGTCTTATTTGTTATTTTTTCTTCTGTATCACAACACTTCCACATTGTTAAAAGCTCTCCGTCTTATTTGTTATTTTTTCTTCTGTATCACAACACTTCCACATTGTTAAAAGCTCTCCGTCTTATTTGTTATTTTTTCTTCTGTATCACAACACTTCCACATTGTTAAAAGCTCTCCGTCTTATTTGTTATTTTTTCTTCTGTATCACAACACTTCCACATTGTTAAAAGCTCTCCGTCTTATTTGTTATTTTTTCTTCTGTATCACAACACTTCCACATTGTTAAAAGCTCTCCGTCTTATTTGTTATTTTTTCCTCTGTATCACAACACTTCCACATTGTTAAAAGCTCTCCGTCTTATTTGTTATTTTTTCTTCTGTATCACAACACTTCCACATTGTTAAAAGCTCTCCGTCTTATTTGTTATTTTTTCTTCTGTATCACAACACTTCCACATTGTTAAAAGCTCTCCGTCTTATTTGTTATTTTTTCTTCTGTATTACAACACTTCCACATTGTTAAAAGCTCTCCGTCTTATTTGTTATTTTTTCTTCTGTATCACAACACTTCCACATTGTTAAAAGCTCTCCGTCTTATTTGTTATTTTTTCTTCTGTATCACAACACTTCCACATTGTTAAAAGCTCTCCGTCTTATTTGTTATTTTTTCTTCTGTATCACAACACTTCCACATTGTTAAAAGCTCTCCGTCTTATTTGTTATTTTTTCTTCTGTATCACAACACTTCCACATTGTTAAAAGCTGTCCGTCTTATTTGTTATTTTTTCTTCTGTATCACAACACTTCCACATTGTTAAAAGCTCTCCTTCTTATTTGTTATTTTTTCTTCTGTATCACAACACTTCCACATTGTTAAAAGCTCTCCGTCTTATTTGTTATTTTTTCTTCTGTATCACAACACTTCCACATTGTTAAAAGCTCTCCGTCTTATTTGTTATTTTTTCTTCTGTATCACAACACTTCCACATTGTTAAAAGCTCTCCATCTTATTTGTTATTTTTTCTTCTGTATCACAACACTTCCACATTGTTAAAAGCTCTCCGTCTTATTTGTTATTTTTTCTTCTGTATCACAACACTTCCACATTGTTAAAAGCTCTCCGTCTTATTTGTTATTTTTTCTTCTGTATCACAACACTTCCACATTGTTAAAAGCTCTCCATCTTATTTGTTATTTTTTCTTCTGTATTACAACACTTCCACATTGTTAAAAGCTCTCCGTCTTATTTGTTATTTTTTCTTCTGTATTACAACACTTCAAACAAACTACAATGTTCTTTCTCTTCGTAAT
Organism: Octopus bimaculoides; assembly: GCF_046866305.1. Lineage (NCBI taxonomy): Eukaryota > Metazoa > Mollusca > Cephalopoda > Octopoda > Octopodidae > Octopus > Octopus bimaculoides. The sequence continues at coordinate 22,115,225 of NC_142954.1, read as the reverse complement.
TTCATCTTTCTTTATTTCTTTCTTACTTTCTCTATTTCTTTCCCTCTCTCTTTCATTCACTCTGTATTTCGTTTGTAAATTCCATTCTTTTTATCTACTGTGCCCAGTTATCTTATTTCAGTTGTTTTGTTATGTTTCTTTCTTCTATTTTTCATTCATTCATTGTTTTATTGATTTTATTCTCTCATTCTTATTGATTATCTTTCTTTCATTTCTTTTCTTCCCAATTACCAACAACCAGGCTGTTATTACAAAGGAAAAAAATACCGATTATTTAAGATTTTCAGAAGTGGTTGTGACTTGTGTATCTGTAAAATTTTTAAAGTTAGCTGTACCAGGATGTACTGTTAACCTAAAGGTAAATGGTAATTCTCTGCTACTAATACACATATTTTAACATTCGACAATTTTCATCCTTACCGTTACTTTTTCATTTTTCCTGCCAAGAGTTTGATTTGTGGGTGCGAAACCTTGCATGATTCCATATAAAATTTCGTTATAATAATTACTACTCTATTTTTTAGAGTGTGCTTCTTTCTGATACAGGTTTGTTTTAACTATATATACTCGTGTGTGTGTGTGTGTGTGTGTGCGTGCGCACGAACATGAAACTACTTGTCTATGTATTAATCTTCCTTTCTACTTCTACTTTCTTTTTCCTCTGAGCAGTTATGACAGCAAAAGCTGATTAGGTCATTTTATCTAAGCTGGAACGCAAAAATTCCTACGTTCATTTTTGAATGTTTTGCGTTTCTATAATATCATTTGCTTTTATTCATTCCCGAACAGCAATCAATATGGTCGGATCTACATAAACGTACATTTCTTGAAGCCATTCACTTCTGATGATGGGCCAATATGCCCGAAATAATTAGCTTACTCAATTTCTCCTTTCATATTATTAAAAGCTCTCCATCTTTCTTATTTGTTATTTTACTTCTCTATCACAATAGTCCAAGCAAACTACAACACTCTTCTTTCTTTCCATAGTTGTATCTCCCACATATTTATTATTATTATTATTATTATTATTATTATTATTATTATTATTATTATTATTATTATTATTATTATTATTATTATTATTATTTTATGTTTGACTTTTGCTTTGCATTTGTACAAGTTGGATCCAAGACTCACCCAGAGACCTCAAGAGACAACAAGTTAGAAGTTCATGTAGGTGTTATGCCTTGGATATCATATATTTGGATTTGTACATAGTGTTGTTCTAGAGAATGTTTAAGAAAACATAAAATTGTGTTTGTTTTAAAATTTGAGA
>NC_142954.1:22106446-22108946 GCF_046866305.1 Octopus bimaculoides | reverse complement strand
CTTGTAAAATAACAAACATTGATGAGATAGATGGCGCTTACCATCAACAGCAGAGACAATAAAAGTCCCAACAAATAAAACACAAATCTAACAGATCATAAAAAAGCTATTTAAAATGTCCGTAGAAAGAGTAATATACCTATATCTTACGGTGTCCCATTTTCAATATGACTTTGAACACAATTTTTGTTCTTGTTTTGGCTGCAGCTGATACCAAGTTTACAAACTACATGTGTTACATATGTATACGCTATGTATCTTAAGGCATGGTATCGAGGTTTCTGTGAAGGTTGTTGAATGTCTGAAAATATGTTGTTGAAACCATTGGCATTTCTTTGGTTGGTGACCTTTTGCGAATCTGAACCAGGTAAGTGGTAATTACTGCTTTCGCAACTATGTTGTTGGCACTCCGTCGCTTACGACGTCGAGGGTTCCAGTTGATCTTTTTTTTTTCGACCAACGGAACAGTCTGCCTGTGAAATTAACGTGCAAGTGGCTGAGCACTCCACAGACACGTGTACCCTTAACGTAGTTCTCGGGGATATTCAGCGTGACACAGAGTGTGACAAGGCTGACCCTTTGAATTACAGGCACAACAGAAACAGGAAGTAAGAGTGAGAGAAAGTTGTGATGAAAGAGTACAGCAGGGTTCGCCACCATCCCCTGCCGGAGCCTCGTGGAGCTTTTAGGTGTTTTCGCTCAATAAACACTCACAACGCCCGGTCTGGGATTTGAAACCGCGATCCTATGACCACGAGTCCGCTGCCCTAACCACTGGATCATTGTGCCTCCACTTTCGCAACTATGAATAATATATAAAACGCAGAAATGTTTTGTTTGATATAATTATAAAGAATGGAATTCTTTTAACCTGCCGAGCAAGCTTAATATCACGGACATGTAAATGATTTATTATTTATAATAAAATATAATAAAATAAATTATTTATACATGTTTATTAAGCTGCGAAGCAATTGTTGCTAAATATGGATATCCATTTGTAAAATAAATTCCATTATTGTATATTTCTCTCTTTTATAATTCTATACACTCCTTATGTTTTTCGCTTGTATTGTACTATATATTCTATGTGTTTTGTAGAGTGATACATTAAGGAGCTTTCTTTTTATGAGTACAGCTACTAAACCTTTTCTATTTCCTCTCCCTGTTTATTTCTGTGTTCCTTTCTGTCGAAGATCCTAGGCTCAAAACGTAAGAGACTTTCTCACTTACCGAGCGTTAAACTAATACATCTGTTTGTTGTTTACACACCCGTCTTCGTCTTTTGATTTTTTTGTAAATTCTCACTATACATACATACATACATACATACATACATACATACATACATACATATATATATATATATATATATATATATATATATATATATATATATATATATATATATATATATATACACACATACATACACACACACACACACACACACACACACACACACACACACACACACACAAAAACACACACACACAGAGGAGAATATTTAGACCTCTAATAGAGATATTTTTATCCAAGATACACTGGTTTAATATACTGTATTTTGAAGAGATATTTCTTCAATGAATATATTATATAAAATATCGTAAAACATCAAATATTTGTATTAAGTTTGAAAACAGAGAGATCCAATGGGCACAAATTAATTTATTAATTAATTAACATATTCACCTACAATTGTTTCATTTCACAAATAAAGTTTTAAAATGCAAAATTATATATTTACATATTTATATATTAGAGATAAAAGTGGTAACTATACTGAGAAGTAATGTTTATCACCACTTCAACATGGCTGTTCCGTAGGAATCGATGTTACTACCAATTTTATCTCAGGAGGAGACCTCTTCAATAAAGAGCTTCCAATACATATCGGACGCAAACTGCATCGAATAACCAGCTGGAGGAGGTGTCCTCCTGGGGTTAAAATCATAGTAACGTCGGTTCCTATGGAACAGCCATGTTGAATTGACGATAAACATTACTCCTCAGTATATTTACTGCTTTCATCTCTTATAGAGATTTTCTAACTCGCTAATTTGTTTGTTGTAAGACCAGTGACTGGACATCACTTGATTTTTCTATATATTGCGAGCTGGTCTGAACCACCGCTATCTATTGCGTACGAGAATCCTCCGCCAAGGATGACCACAAAGAGCTCGAAAGTGTACAATCTGGTAGTCTCGTGGCTGGAAGTTGGTAGGGGTTCACTCCCTGCTTGCAATAAATATCAAATAACCAGCTAGAGGAGAACTCAGTCTGTTTCAGGGATCATAGTCTAATTCATATTGCTAAATGCACTGAACAATAAAGAGTTGTCCGTTGCACTGTTTACGTTTAAATTAACAAATCCACTCTTTTGAACTTTTTACTTATTTGTGTTTTGGTCTTCCCAAGTTTCATACCATGATTCCAATTCTGATTGACCATGCTTACGGTCAAATGTGCTTCAGCCGTTACCCTTTCATCATTTATTACA
>NC_142954.1:21884054-21940946 GCF_046866305.1 Octopus bimaculoides | reverse complement strand
CATCGTTTAACGTCCTCTTTCCATGCTAGCATGGGTTGGACGATTAGACTGAGGACTGGTGAAACCGGATGGCAACACCAGGCTCCAGTCTGATTTGGCAGAGTTTCTACAGCTGGATGCCCTTCCTAACGCCAACCACTCAGAGAGTGTAGTGGGTGCTTTTACGTGTCACCCGCAGGAAAACGGCCACGCTCGAAATGGTGTCTTTTATGTGCCACCCGCACAAGCCAGTCCAGGGGCACTGGCAACGATCTTGCTCGAAAATCCTACAGGAGCCAGTCAGGCGGTACTGGCAACGGCCACGCTCAAAATGGTGCATCTCATGTGCCACCCGCACAAGAACCAGTCCAGGGGCACTGGCAACGATCTTACTTGGCTTGCCGGGTCTTCTCATGCACAGCACATTTCCAAAGGTCTCGGTCAGTAGTCATCGCCTCGGTGAGGCCCAATGTACGAAGGTCTTGCCTCACCACCTCAGCCCAGGTCTTCCTGGGCCTACCTCTTCCACGGGTTCCCTCAACTGTTAGGGTGTGGCACTTTTTCACGCAGCTATCCTCCTCCATTCTCACCACATGTCCATACCAGCGCAATCGTCTCTCTTGCACGCCACAACTGATGCTTCTAATGTTCAGCTTTTCTCTCAAGATACTTACACTCTGACGGGTATTCACATTGACATTACACATCCAACGGAGCATACTGGCTTCATTCCTTGCGAGCTTACGTATGTCCTCAGCAGTTACAGCCCATGTTTCACTGCCATGTAGCATGGTTGTTCGTACACATGCGTCATACAGTCTGCCTTTTACTCTGAGTGAGAGTCCCTTTGTCGCCAGCAGGAGTAAGAGCTCTCTAAACTTTGCCCAGGCTATTCTTATTCTAGCAGCTACACTTTCAGCGCACCCACCACCACTACTAACTTGGTCGCCCAGATAGCGGAAGCTATCGACTACCTCTAGTTTTTCACCCTGGAATGAGATAGAAGTTGTTTCCTGTTTGTTTACAGTCTTTCTTGCACCTGAACATCTGCCACAAACAAAAACTAACTTGCTAGTTAACCTGCCTTTGATGTTGCTGCACCTCTTATGTGTCCATAGCTTGCACCGGGTACATCTTATAGAGTTTCTACCTACTCCTTTTCTACATACTGAGCAGGGCCATCTACCTGAAGGGGTTTGTGTTTTATCTACCTTCCTACTTATTAGGATTTTGGTTTTAGCTAGGTTGACTCTAAGGCCCTTCAATTCTAGACCTTGCTTCCACACCTGAAACTTCTCCTCTAGTTCTGATAGTGACTCAGCAATTAGGGCAAGGTCATCAGCATAGAGGAGCTCCCAGAGGCAACCTGTCTTGAACTCCTCTGTGATTGCCTGGAGGACTATGATAAATAAGAGCGGGCTGAGGACGGAACCTTGGTGGACCCCTACCTCTACCCGGAATTCATTGCTGTACTCATTTCCAACCCTCACCTTACTGGCAGCATCTCTGTACATGGCTCGCACAGCTCTCACTAACCATTCTTCTATCCCAAGTTTCCTCATTGACCACCAGATAAGGGATCGGGGGACCCTGTCAAAGGCTTTCTCCATGTCAACGAAAGCCAGGTACAGAGGTTTATCCTTAGCTAGGTATTTCTCCTGCAACTGTCTCACTAGAAATAAGGCATCAGTAGTGCTTTTACCTGGCACAAACCCAAACTGCATTTCATCTAAATTGATTCGCTCCTTAATTAGTTGGGCTATGACCCTCTCTGTAACTTTCATAACCTGATCTAACAGCTTGATGCCTCTGTAATTATTTGTATCTAAAGCGTCACCTTTACCTTTGTAGCAGTTGACTATGATGCTGCTACACCAGTCATTGGGTATGACTCCTTTGTGTATCACCTGGTTCGTAATACGGGTGACTAGGCTATAGCCAACACTGCCAGATATTTTGAGCATCTCTGCAGTGATTCCTGATGCAGTCTCTTTTGCAAATCTATAGAAAGCCTTGGGGTTTGTTTTTATGCTTTCTACTGCTCTCTTCTCCTCTGCTCACTCCTTTTCATGGGAGAGTTTAATTTTGTTTTCTATTTCTAACAGTGTTAGTTTTAATTTAGCCCTTTTCCTATCCTCCAGTTCTCTATTTAACTGGTTTGAGACCTTTGTTCTGTGTCTCATAAGGATTTTCCTGTCTCTAGGAATTCTATTGGCATGTTTGCTGGTCTTTCTATATGGCACGTATTTGGTGCATATGTCTTGTATGGTTGACATAAAATGGCTTAATTTGAGGTCATTGTCTTTTATAGAAAGTCTGTCATGCCAGTTTTGATTTCGAATCTCTCTGCGAATTGACTTCCAGTCCGCCCTGTGGAAATTCAGGTTGGATATTGCTTGAGTCCTCCTGGTGGGGTGGGTGTCAGTGGGTTGTCTAGGACCATACATAGTTAATTTTATAATGTTATGATCTGAGAGAGATGTGGGCGTTATTTTCACATTATGGATTAGGCTCACATTGTTTGTGAAGCAGAGATCAAAAATATTGCTTCCCCTGGTTGGTTGGAGTATCACTTGTTCCATGAACAGCATGTTGGATAGTTCTAGCAATGATTTTGCCTGGCTTTGTTCATGCAGTGACATCCCAGAGAGGATGTGACCTTCAGGCCATTTAACATTTGGGAGGTTAAAGTCGCCTAGGAAAAGTATATTGATGTGTTGGTCCAGATTTGTCAGGACCTCTTCTATGCGTCTGAGGCTGTGCTCAAATTTACCTTCCTGCTTTGCAGTATTTGGTAGACGGTATGTTGAGCATACAACTACATCAATTTGTTTTATGTGTACTATTAAAGTATCACATACAGAGTTTGAGTGTGATAGTAGTAGTAGGGGTGTGACATCTCGGATGTACATTGCAATTCCCGCATGACTTCTATCCCTTCTGTCTGTTCGGAGTAAGGCATACTCTGGTATATTTATCTCCGCATCTGCTATATTAGGTGTTAGATACGTTTCGGTAAGCACCATGCATATTGTTTGATTGCATGTTACTAGGTCTTTCAAGTATAGGAACTTGTCTTTGCCGCCTGTTCGTAATAGGCCCCGGATATTCAGTAGGAATATGGGTGTGATATCTGTGCAGGGGTTCCTGGTGTTAGCGGTGGCCATCCCTGATCCATATATATTTATTTATTTATATATATATTTCTTTATATTATTACATTATTGAACGCATACGACCTTTTTTGCAAGTAAGTCTACTTTATTATTCTGACGTGACTCTATCTTTCTATCTATCTGTCTATCTATCTATCTATCTATCTATCTATCTATCTTTCTATCTATTTATCTATCTGTCTTCCTCTATCTTTCTATCTATCCCTCTGTCCGGGCCTCCACTTCACTGCTATACCCTTCTGTCCCTTACTCCTTGTTCCACTTCCTCCCTCCACCATCCTCTCTGCTCTCGTGTGACCTGTGGTCAGCTTTCTTTTCACTCCAGCCGCTGTGAAGGCAAGACGAACTACTAGCGTTCTACCTCAGATTCGCGTTTGGCCGTACAGCTTTTGAATGTTGTTTTCACTGTCCAATTTTTCCCGTCTTGATTTGTTTTTGCCACCTTGGAATCCTCTGTGTAGTGGGTTGATCCACTACTCAGGAAGAGACTATTCTAGAGTACGTTCTGTCTTATCTTCGAAACGTCTAGTTAGAATACAGACAGCTGATGAAGGAATATTCCAAGTGGCTTTCCGTTTTCCTATGTGTTCGTTCCGTTGTCTGTAGTTCATTGTTCTAACGTCCTGTAACCCTGATATGCATATATATACACATGTAGATGTAAGTATGTACATATATGTGTGTATACATGTATATATATTCTTTGTATTATTATATACTAGCAGAAATACCCGGCTTTGCCCGGGTTAAAGAGAATAATGAAATCTAAAAACGCCGTCTAGACTACGCAACCCTCAACTGTTAGTAGCTACGATACCATATTTCTACATTAATAACTCTCCAATCCATGCCAGCATGGAATATAGACATTAAGTGGAATGCCAGTCTCTCATCTAGGAGGGCCTTGAAATCAATGTTACCAACTGGGGACTATGTGTGTCGTAGTGATAATAAAAAGACCCAAAAGAGGTCTGCAACGAAATAATTTTACTCAACACTTTGCAAGTGAATCAGTGGAGGCAAAGATGCGTCTCATTTACTTGACAATTTATGCACCACATTGCAGAAATCACAATGAAAGTATATCTGAAAGGGTAGTCTTACACTGTTGTACCGTTGAATTACAAATAATGCTCATCTGTTATGTTCGGGTTAATTTCATCAACATCAAAAATATATGAATTTTCATGGGAGTTATGGCCGTTATACATAGAATATAATTTCCAAATTTCATAAAGATCTATTCAGTACTTTTGACGTAGTTTTGGATAAGAAAACAAATGACTAATGTGTGTGTTTGTGTGTGATGGGTGTATATATGTACAGATATTTGTATGCATGTATATATATGTATATACGTGTACATCTATATATATATATACATATATATATATATACATATATATATATATATACATCTACACATGTGTATACATATACATGTATGCATATAGATCTATATCTATATAGATCTATGCATATACGTGTACATATACATGTATATGTATACATATACATCTCTTTCTCTCTCTCTGAAAGTATCTGTCATTACAGTATCGAAATGTGATTGTTTTAGTTAGTAGAATAGTTTCATTTTTAAAGTGAAAGTATTTGACATGAGTGTTTTCGTTTCACTTTTGACACGTAATACTTAAATAGAGGAGGAGATATTATGTTGCCGTGGGCTTGAACTCTGCAAGAAGTTAAAAATGTTTTGACTAAAACACAACTGGAACCCTAAGTAAGGCATGTGTAAAATTTGAATGAAATTGGTTGCGTAGTTCTCGAGTTTTAGGGATTCACACAGACAGACACACATTCTCATTTTTATATATATAGATTTATATATATATATATTTATTTATATATATATATATTTATTTATATATATATATTTATTTATATATATATTTATTTATATATATATATTTATTTATATATATATATTTATTTATATATATATATTCATATATTTCTTTATATATATATTTATATATACATATATATTTATTTATATATATATTTCTTTATATATATATATTTATTTATAAATAGATATTTATTTATATATATTTATATTCATATATTTATTTATATATATATTTATATATACATATATATTTATTTATATATATTTATTTATATATTTATTTATATTTATTTATATATATATTTATTTATATATATTTATTTATATATATATTTATTTATATATATATTTATATATATATATTTATATTCGTATATTTATTTCTATATATATATATTTATATATATATTTCTATATATATATATTTATTTATATATATATTTATTTATATATATATGTATATTTATTTATATATATATATATATATATTTATTTATATATATATATATGTCTTGCATACCGGAAGCCAGCAAGTGTATGGGGTCATCAGGAGAGAATGCGCGCCGTTTCGGGCCTACATCTCGACGGCATCAATGCGCATCGGCCCCCTTCACTGATATGAGGCCCCGCTTGCTAGATCAACTGATTTTAAAACAAAGCTCAATATTTCTCTAGCCATCGCTCATCGTCTCTTTTTAACCAAATCCAGTGGCTAGCCTTCTCCACTGTAGTTTGGATATCGGTAATGGTGGTATTTACCTTACGATGAGTTAGGCCTAACGATAACAGCAGTCGTTTCACACTGTTTCCTACAAATCCTCTACATCCGACTTCGATTGGAAAATGCTCCGCTTTCCAGCCTGCGTCTTCACATTTCTCGAGGAGGTTTTCATAACGGTCCATCTTTCGAGCCCGCGCGGCATCCATATTATCTTCATGAGGAACCGTTAACTCAACTAGATTTACAACTTTTCTTCTTTCACACCACATTAAAATGTCAGGTTTTTCCATAACTGGGATTGGAAAGAATGCCTGGTACCCAGGCAAATCTGCAGTCACTTCCCAATAGTCGTTCCACTTTTCATATCTCACAGAAAATATATTTATTTATATATATATATATTTATAAATATTTATTTATATATATATGTACTTGTTTAATCTATATAAGGGCATTATTATAAAATAAAGCCTCACGCTTAGGGGGACTTAATAAGTCAAAACTACCAAAATAAGTCAGTCCCTGTGAGATAAAAAAAAAAGTGAAAATTTTTCATGAGACCCCTTGGTGCAGGCTCTGGGTGATATTGAACTCTACCCAGGATTTTATTGGTGTCTACACATGCCTTTACCCACAAGACTTTACCCACATGCCTTTACCCACAAGACTTTACCCACAAGGCTTTGGTCGGCTTGAGACTATAGCAAAAGACATTTGCTCAAGGTGGCATGCAGTGAGACTGAACCCAGAACCATATGTGGTTGGGGAGCAAGCCTCTTACTACACATAGTATATGACAAAGATGGTGGGATAGGTTGGAAGTATAAGGTAAGTGATGACATATGAACGGTCAAGGGGCCTTGCAAGAAGGACAGACATGTGAGCAGAAGGACAACTAGTGCGTGTGACTTTTGCTTTCGGGCTTTCACTTGGGACAGACATGGTGACCCCGCAAGAGTTCAAGGAAATTGGCGTTAGGTTCTGACCAGAGGTTAGGTCGGTGTATCCTAAGTGCACAGTATAAATGTTGCGAGAGGACCCATGTGACAGATGAACCAAGCTTTTGAGCCCATTTCACACACCTGCTGTAAAGTGGTTGGCATTTGGAAGGGCATTCAGCTGTAAAAAAACCTTTCCAAAACTGACCTCCCCCTGTGCTAGTGCCACGTAAAAAGCACTCAGTCCACTGTGTGGGGTGGTTGGTGTTAGGAGTGCTGCGATTATAAATCTGTGGTTCATGCGTCCTGGCATCACTTGTGGGTATTTTTCTAGCCAGAAGGTGATCATCGCTTCTATACCATAATCATGTGGGATTATAGTGTACAAATTCACCACATCGAATGATACTAACAGGGTTCCTTCACTTATTGTCTTCGGGAAGTGGTTTAGCATGTCTAAGTCATCCCTGATGAAACTTTTCACATATTTTAGAAACGGTTTGAGTAAGATGTCGAGGAAGTTGCTCAAACGGTGGGTTTCACAAGCAGGGCCAGCAATGATGGGTCTCAGTTTGAGGTCAGCAGGGAGAGGATCGTTGACAACCCATGCTGGTGTGTTTATGTCCCCCGTAACTTAGCGGTTCGGCAAAAGAGACCGATAGAATAAGTCCTGGGATCGATTTGCTCGACTAAAGGCGGTGCTCCAGCATGGCCAGTCAAAAGAAAGACTGAAACAAGTAAAAGAGTATATATACATATATAATGGTTTTATGTTCTATATATAATTGTTTGTGCGTGTTTGTCAGTCCCTGTGAGATAAAAAAAAAAGTGAAAAATGTTCATAAGACCCCTTGGTGCAGGCTCTGGGTGATATTGAACTCTACCCAGGATTTTATTGGTGTCTACACAAGCCTTTACCCACAAGACCACCGAGACACCAACAGAAGCCTAGTTTTAAAATGTCATATTTGAACGCCAATTCTATTTGAGCATGTAAAGGACAAACTTGGCTGGGGCAAAATCAGTAAGACAAGATAAGGCATATTTGCCTTTTAAATTCTCCAGAAAACTCGCTAATACACATCAGTATCCATCCCTAGACATCAGAAATGTAAAGAAAGAAATTAAAATATCTCGGCCAAATGAAAGAGGCTCAGAGAAAGTTGACGGCGGTGCACCAGCATGGCGGCAGTGCACCAGCATGGCGGCAGCTCTAAGCTGAAACTATAAACAAACAATCAAACGTTGTAGGAATTAAATTTCTTTTTTATCAAAAACGTGTTCTATAATTTTTTTTCAAAAAGGTGTCGTTCTACAATTTATTTTTCAAAAAAGTGTCAAGTTTGTCCTTTACATGCTCAAAGAGAATTGGAGTTTAAATATGACATTTTTTAACTAGATTTCTGCTGGTGTCTTGGTGGTCTTGTGGGTAAAGGCCTGTGTAGACACGAATAACATTCTGGGCAGTGTTCAAAATCACCCAGGACCTGCACTAAGGGTTGTTATGAAAATTTTTCACCTCACAGACAATTTTTTTCATTGAATTCTGGGAAAAGTTAGGTTTATAAATCCTAATTTTCACGTATAAAATTGCCGCCAGTAAGATGGAACAGTGGTGCTTGAGGTGGAAGGGGCGTTGGGGCGCGACAGGTGGTCTAGGCTGCCTGGGTTCGCGCCCCCCTTCCCCTTTCACTTCTTTCATCGCCGGACCATTGACCCTGGCGGGTTTTTACCTCGCCTCATCATTTTTCCTCCTACTCCAGTCCCCCTCCTACTCCTAACCCTCCTAAATACTCCTAATTCTCAAAGACGAAATTAATTAAATAAATAATAATTAATTAATTAAAAAAAAAACAAAATAAACATACGAAATACCTGCGGCTGAAGAAATACAGCTAGCTTTACTGATTGAGTGTTTACGAATCGATGTATGTAATTGATACATGTAAAGCCATTCCAGAATCGACCCTCTCTGATTGAAGTCACGTAATTGAAGCCGAGGAAGAATTATGGCTGCAACAAGGTAGGCAAAGAATAGAATCTTTTTTCTTTTTATACCCATTGTCTTTTACCGTCGCCTTTTAATGCGTTTTACACGAACAAATTGACACAAGAGTCTTAACTTTTGGTTTAATGTGAACACCCGGCCATATATACGTATGTATATTGACATTCATTGGCAAATATTCGGTTGTCCGGTCATTACAATTTTGCGAATCTCCATCTTTTAACTTGAACATATCCTAAGTCGAAGATTAAGCCACTATAAATCGGCACGAACTTTCCGGACAAGCCAAGAGAACAAAGCAAATGTAATAAATATTTTTGGAAAGAAAACTTTGCTCCAACGAACCGAAGGAGCAATGAAATGTCATTTATCGCCCATTACATCTCGTACAGACAAGTGGGGGTAAAAACATAGAACGAATGAATATGAGGATGTAATGGCTACTACTGAACATCACTTCCGAGTAGTATCATTTAAATGTGTCTGGCATCAAGCTTATCATTCTATTATCTTTGTTAAGTAAACTGAATCTACTGTTTCATAAATCCACCACAGGTGACAAATGCCCATAAAAATCTATCTCTGTCCCCAATGGGTCTATTGCCTCACTAAAGTGTCCTTTTTTTTTTTTTGTAGCTTTTTCAATCAGTAATAACACATTGCCTACTTGGAACTTTCAATGTCTCTTCTTCTCTGACTATAAAAACTTGTTTATTTTCTCTTCAATCGCTGCATTTGTCCAATGTTAAAAATCCTGTAGATGTTTTATATTGTGTTTGTGTAATCAATTGGTGGATATTCTGTTGTTGGAGTTACTGGGCTTTATGTTTGGTTGGGGATTCTAGACTGATTAGTGTAATTCTGGTGTGTGACCATTTGTGTATCATTCTGTTCTTTTCTCTAGAGTTCTTGGTTTCCTTTCTCTTTTCTATTCCTTGTCCTTCATCTGGAGCCAGTTAGGGGCTACTGGCATCGACCACATTCGCATGGTGCTCTTTTCATGCCCCAAAGAACAAAAATAAAAATAGGACTGCAGCTGGAAGTGCTCAGGTGTCACTGTAGGAGAAAATGTAGACCTTATTAAATATGCAAGGACCCCGAAACTTATGTCCTCTTAAGGGGTTTTTGCTTAATAAAAAAAAAAAATCTCTGTAAATATAGTAGTGTTAGAGAGGAGAATAATTTGGTTAGGGGATATATTGGCAGCACTATTGAATTTAAAAGGAGATATCGGGTCCACATGAGCTCATTTTCGAATGCCAAATACTCCAATTCTACTACATTGGCATATTATATTCATGATTTGAAGAGGAGGAATATGAGCTATACTATTGAATGGTTAGGCCTATCCAAAGCCCCCCCCCCCCTACACACTTTAATGCTAATGTAGATTATGCTTAAGGGAATCGTACTTGATTGGCCAAACACCTTAATATATTTTCTTATGTGCTCCCTTTCTGTAATAGGTTTTTCGCAACATTCTTGAGTAGTTATAAAATTAAAATCAACCATTTTGAGCGTGGCCGTTGCCAGTACCGCCTGACTGGCCCCTGTAGGATTTTCGAGCGAGATCGTTGCCAGTGCCCCTGGACTGGCTTGTGCGGGTGGCACATAAAAGACACCATTTCGAGCGTGGCCGTTTTCGTGCGGGTGACACGTAAAAGCACCCACTACACTCTCTGAGTGGTTGGCGTTAGGAAGGGCATCCAGCTGTAGAAACTCTGCCAAATCAGACTGGAGCCTGGTGCTGCCATCCGGTTTCACCAGTCCTCAGTCAAATCGTCCAACCCATGCTAGCATGGAAAGCGGACGTTAAACGATGATGATGATGCCCACCTGAGCTGTGATCTTGAATTGAATCTGTAGCAAATTTTCTTTTATCTAAATTTAATTATTGACCTTTGAAATGCATATATTTTTCTTTGTTCGACTCGTGTTAGCTTTTATTCGTGCATATGTGTATACCGTTGGCTTTTGCCATTCGGGGCCCTGTTGTTTTGACTAATTGGAATGTTTATTCATTATACCTTTCAGTTTAGTCAACCATTTCATCAATTGCAGCAGCTTCATAACTAATTCAGTTCTCTGATAGCTTAGTTGTATATCTGATATGCTTTTATAATTACTGTTGTACTGAATAATTATTGATAGATCTAGATTAGCAACAGTCAGTGCTACTATCACCAACTGAAAATCTAGGTTACTTTAGGTGAGCCTAATAACTGATGGTTTTGGGGTGTTGTTGTTTGTCACTCTTGGTGAGTCCTTGACAGTATACAACTAAGCTATTACTATACATTAAAAGAAATAGGCCTCTGTAAAGTGCAATACATAACCAACAGTGGGGTTCATTGCTGGTTCCACTCCAGTACCCGGTGTCGTACGATGTGAGGCATAGGCTAATGTACGGAATACAAGCGAAATGATTGAAGTAATAATAATACAGTAAGGTTTTCTTGAAGCATTGACAAGTGTGGTTATGTGATAGAGAAGTTTGCTTGCCAACCATTCAGTCCCACTGCAGATATATGTGCGTCTGTGTTGGTGTTTACATCCTCATGAAAGACACAAAATAAGTAGCAGGCTATTCTGGTAAGAAAGCTTAGCAAGAGCCTATGTATACATTTTAATTACAATATATTTCGTTTTTGCTAGATTAGATTTGTTTCATTAAATTACCAAATTTCTCCTCAAACGTTAAACCCACCCCAACATAGAATATTCTCTTCCATTCCATTCCATTCCATAATTCGGTATAGTGTACATTTAAAGACTGGATTATGTTTTTTCAATCAGGTTTCAAAGTTGTTGCAGTGTTTCTGTCATGTGCTGTGAAAAAGGGATCTCGGATTATACAACACTGCTTCAGACAAACCTATCCAACCCATGAGCCTGCGGAAGAAGAGGTGATGAGGAAGACATGGAAAGGTAGGCACACTCTTATATACACACATTTATGCAGCCACTACTAGATTCATAATATATACACACAAGCACATACATTACTCAATTCATAATATATACACATACATACATTACTCGATTCATAATATATACACACACTCACACATTACTAGATTCATAATAATATATACACATACATTACTCGATTCATAATATATACACATACATTACTCGATTCATAATATATACACATACATTACTCGATTCATAATATATACACACAATACTAGATTCATAATATATACACACATTACTCGATTCATAATATATACACACAAGCAAATACATTACTCGATTCATAATATATTCACATACATACATCACTAGATTCATAATATATACACATACACACACATTACTCCATTCATAATATATACACACACACACGTACATTACTAGATTCATAATATACATACAGACACACATTACTCGATTCACATACCTGATATGCTTTTATAATTACTGTTGTACTGAATAATTATTGATAGACCTAGATTAGCAACAGTCAGTGCTACTATCACCAACTCAAAATCTAGGTTACTTTAGGTGAGCCTAGTAACTGATGGTATTGGGGTGTTGGCCGTTTTCGTGCGGGTGACACGTAAAAGCACCCACTACACTCTCTGAGTGGTTGGCGTTAGGAAGGGCATCCAGCTGTAGAAACTCTGCCAAATCAGACTGGAGCCTGGTGCTGCCATCCGGTTTCACCAGTCCTCAGTCAAATCGTCCAACCCATGCTAGCATGGAAAGCGGACGTTAAACGATGATGATGATGCCCACCTGAGCTGTGATCTTGAATTGAATCTGTAGCAAATTTTCTTTTATCTAAATTTAATTATTGACCTTTGAAATGCATATATTTTTCTTTGTTCGACTCGTGTTAGCTTTTATTCGTGCATATGTGTATACCGTTGGCTTTTGCCATTCGGGGCCCTGTTGTTTTGACTAATTGGAATGTTTATTCATTATACCTTTCAGTTTAGTCAACCATTTCATCAATTGCAGCAGCTTCATAACTAATTCAGTTCTCTGATAGCTTAGTTGTATATCTGATATGCTTTTATAATTACTGTTGTACTGAATAATTATTGATAGATCTAGATTAGCAACAGTCAGTGCTACTATCACCAACTGAAAATCTAGGTTACTTTAGGTGAGCCTAATAACTGATGGTTTTGGGGTGTTGTTGTTTGTCACTCTTGGTGAGTCCTTGACAGTATACAACTAAGCTATTACTATACATTAAAAGAAATAGGCCTCTGTAAAGTGCAATACATAACCAACAGTGGGGTTCATTGCTGGTTCCACTCCAGTACCCGGTGTCGTACGATGTGAGGCATAGGCTAATGTACGGAATACAAGCGAAATGATTGAAGTAATAATAATACAGTAAGGTTTTCTTGAAGCATTGACAAGTGTGGTTATGTGATAGAGAAGTTTGCTTGCCAACCATTCAGTCCCACTGCAGATATATGTGCGTCTGTGTTGGTGTTTACATCCTCATGAAAGACACAAAATAAGTAGCAGGCTATTCTGGTAAGAAAGCTTAGCAAGAGCCTATGTATACATTTTAATTACAATATATTTCGTTTTTGCTAGATTAGATTTGTTTCATTAAATTACCAAATTTCTCCTCAAACGTTAAACCCACCCCAACATAGAATATTCTCTTCCATTCCATTCCATTCCATAATTCGGTATAGTGTACATTTAAAGACTGGATTATGTTTTTTCAATCAGGTTTCAAAGTTGTTGCAGTGTTTCTGTCATGTGCTGTGAAAAAGGGATCTCGGATTATACAACACTGCTTCAGACAAACCTATCCAACCCATGAGCCTGCGGAAGAAGAGGTGATGAGGAAGACATGGAAAGGTAGGCACACTCTTATATACACACATTTATGCAGCCACTACTAGATTCATAATATATACACACAAGCACATACATTACTCAATTCATAATATATACACATACATACATTACTCGATTCATAATATATACACACACTCACACATTACTAGATTCATAATAATATATACACATACATTACTCGATTCATAATATATACACATACATTACTCGATTCATAATATATACACATACATTACTCGATTCATAATATATACACACAATACTAGATTCATAATATATACACACATTACTCGATTCATAATATATACACACAAGCAAATACATTACTCGATTCATAATATATTCACATACATACATCACTAGATTCATAATATATACACATACACACACATTACTCCATTCATAATATATACACACACACGTACATTACTAGATTCATAATATACATACAGACACACATTACTCGATTCACATACCTGATATGCTTTTATAATTACTGTTGTACTGAATAATTATTGATAGACCTAGATTAGCAACAGTCAGTGCTACTATCACCAACTCAAAATCTAGGTTACTTTAGGTGAGCCTAGTAACTGATGGTATTGGGGTGTTGTTGTTTGTCACTCTTGGTGAGCCCTTGACATTATACAACTAAGCTATTACTGTACATATATATATTTATTCAGTTATTATGCCACATGCTAAAAGAAACAGGCCTCTGTGAAGTGCAACACCTAACCAACAGTGGAGCTCATTGCTGGTCCCACTCCAGTACCCGGTGTTGTACAATGTGGGGCATAGGCTAATGTACGGAATACAAGCCAAATGATTGAAGTAATAATACAGTAAGGATATCTTGAAGAATTGACAGATGTGGTTATGTGATAGAGAAGTTTGCTTCCCAACCATTCAGCCCCCCTGTGCTGGTGCCACGTAAAAAGCACTGTGTGGGGTGGTTGGTGTCAGGAGTGCTGCAATTATGAATCTGTGGTTCATGCGTCCTGGCATCTCTTGTGGGTACTTTTCTAGCCAGAAGGTGACAATCGTTTCTATACCCTAATCGTGTGGGATTATATTGTACAAATTCACCACATCGAATGATACCAACAGGGTTCCTTCACTGATTGTCTTCGGGAGGTGCTTTAGCATGTCTAAGTCATCCCTGATGAAGCTTTTCACATATTTTAGAAACGGTTTGAGTAAGATGCTCAAATGGTGGGTCAGCAATGATGGGCCTCAGTTTGAGGCCAGTAGGGGGAGGATCATTAATGCATAGGCTTGGAGAAATTCTGCAAGCTTTAGAAATATCTGGATTTTTGTGTATCTGAGGTAATCCGTAGAATAGAGTAGGTCTGTATTTGAAGAGGATAAGTTTTAAAGAGTCTTCTGTGGGCTGTATTGTACTCATAGTAAATATTATTTTCCATCGTGGAGAGTATTCACTTCTTGTAGTACTCTGTGTCCATCACCACTACCGCACTTCCTTTGTCGGTTTCTTTAATGGTGAGGTTTATATCATTATTTAACTCAATTAGGTTGGATTTAATTTGTATGGCATTAAAAGGAAAACTGGTAATGTGTTCACAAAAAGCATGAAGTGCTTTATTTCTGCCCTTTGTAGGACGGTATTCACCGTTGTTTTTGACTATAGACTCATCTCCACTGGTGTAGTTTTACATGAACAAATTGACACAAGAGTCTTAATTTTTGGTTTCACGTGAACACCCGGCCATTACAATTTTGGGGATTGCTTACATGCATATCGTTACTACATATTTAATATTACTAGATTCATAATATATACACACATTACTCGACTGCCCCTCCGAAACGCGGGACAACTGATGAAGGGAAATTTACATGTGTTGCCTCTCTGTTTACATACTTAAATGTTGCAGAATCTAAATATATAGAAAGTAACCATATTTAAATATATAGAATATAATCATATCTAAACATTGTAGACACTAAATTATCATACTTAAATGTTGTAGAAACTAAATATACGTTTAGATATGATTACATTCTATAACATTTAAGTATGATAATCTAGTGTCTACAATGTTTAAATATGATTACATTCTATAAATTTAGTTCATACAACATTTAAGCACGATAACATTTTATACATTTAGTATCATAATTTAGATTCTACAACATTAAAGTACGATTAGTTACTGTTAGTAAGTGAAATATATGTATAAATAATAACAAACAGACATTGTCTTTTAACTCTTTATTGACATCAACTTATATTCAGAGCCAGGAACTTACCAATTTGAAGCTAACTTTGTCCAGACCTCCAGAGTAACTGCTTGGTTTCTGGAGAAGAATATGAGAAAGAAGACATCTTCTATGTGTATATTGTTGATGAAAATAAAATAATAAAATAAAAAGTGTCTATTTTATTTAATTTAAAGTATCATAATTTGGTGTCTACATTGTTTAAATATGATTACATTCTATATGATTAGATTCTGCTACATTTAAGTATGATGATTACTTTCCATATGATCAGATTCTGCTATATCTAAGTATGATGATTACTTTCTATATGATTAGACTCTGCTACATCTAAGTATGATGATTACTTTCTATATGATTAGATTCTGCTACATTTAAGTATGATGATTACTTTCTATATGATTAGATTCTGCTACATTTAAGTATGATGATTACATTCTGCTATATCTAAGTATGATGATTACTTTCTATATGATTAGATTCTGCTACATTTAAGTATGATGATTACTTTCTATATGATTAGATTCTGCTATATCTAAGTATGATGATTACTTTCTATATGATTAGATTCTGCTATATCTAAGTATGATGATTACTTTCTATATGATTAGATTCTGCTATATCTAAGTATGATGATTACTTTCTATATGATTAGATTCTGCTACATTTAAGTATGATGATTTCTTTCTATATGATTAGATTCTGCTACATTTAAGTATGATGATTACTTTCTATATGATTAGATTCTGCTATATCTAAGTATGATGATTACTTTCTATATGATTAGATTCTGCTATATCTAAGTATGATGATTTCTTTCTATATGATTAGATTCTGCTACATTTAAGTATGATGATTACTTTCTATATGATTAGATTCTGCTACATTTAAGTATGATGATTTCTTTCTATATGATTAGATTCTGCTACATTTAAGTATGATGATTACTTTCTATATGATTAGATTCTGCTACATTTAAGTATGATGATTACTTTCTATATGATTAGATTCTGCTATATCTAAGTATGATGATTACTTTCTATATGATTAGATTCTGCTATATCTAAGTATGATGATTACTTTCTATATGATTAGATTCTGCTACATTTAAGTATGATGATTACTTTCTATAATGATTACATTCTATATGATTAGATTCTGCTACATCTAAGTATGATGATTACTTTCTATATGATTAGATTCTGCTACATCTAAGTATGATGATTACTTTCTATATGATTAGATTCTGCTACATCTAAGTATGATGATTACTTTCTATATGATTAGATTCTGCTACATCTAAGTATGATGATTACTTTCTATATGATTAGATTCTGCTACATTTAAGTATGATGATTACTTTCTATATGATTAGATTCTGCTATATCTAAGTATGATGATTACTTTCTATATGATTAGATTCTGCTACATTTAAGTATGATGATTTCTTTCTATATGATTAGATTCTGCTACATTTAAGTATGATGATTACTTTCTATATGATTAGACTCTGCTACATTTAAGTATGATGATTTCTTTCTACTACATTTAAGTATGATGATTACTTTCTATAGGATTAGATTCTGCTATATCTAAGTATGATGATTACTTTCTATATGATTAGATTCTGCTACATTTAAGTATGATGATTACTTTCTATATGATTAGATTCTGCTATATCTAAGTATGATGATTACTTTCTATATGATTAGATTCTGCTATATCTAAGTATGATGATTACTTTCTATATGATTCTACTACATTTAAGTATGATGATTTCTTTCTATATGATTAGATTCTGCTATATCTAAGTATGATGATTACTTTCTATATGATGATTACTTTCTATATGATTAGATTCTGCTACATTTAAGTATGATGATTACTTTCTATATGATTAGATTCTGCTATATCTAAGTATGATGATTACTTTCTATATGATTAGATTCTGCTACATCTAAGTATGATGATTACTTTCTATATGATTCTACTACATTTAAGTATGATGATTTCTTTCTATATGATTAGATTCTGCTATATCTAAGTATGATGATTACTTTCTACATGATTAGATTCTGCTACATTTAAGTATGATGATTACTTTCTATATGATTAGATTCTGCTATATCTAAGTATGATGATTACTTTCTATATGATTAGATTCTGCTACATCTAAGTATGATGATTACTTTCTATATGATTAGATTCTGCTACATCTAAGTATGATGATTACTTTCTATATGATCAGATTCTGCTACATCTAAGTATGATGATTACTTTCTATATGATTAGATTCTGCTACATCTAAGTATGATGATTACTTTCTATATGATTAGATTCTGCTACATCTAAGTATGATGATTACTTTCTATATGATTAGATTCTGCTACATTTAAGTATGATGATTACTTTCTATATGATTAGATTCTGCTACATTTAAGTATGATGATTACTTTCTATATGATTAGATTCTGCTACATTTAAGTATGATGATTACTTTCTATATGATTAGATTCTGCTACATTTAAGTATGATGATTACTTAATATATGATTAGATTCTGCTACATTTAAGTATGATGATTATTTTCTATATGATTAGATTCTGCTATATCTAAGTATGATGATTACTTTCTATATGATTAGATTCTACTACATTTAAGTATGATGATTACTTTCTATATGATTAGATTCTGCTACATTTAAGTATGATGATTACTTTCTATATGATTAGATTCTGCTACATTTAAGTATGATGATTACTTTCTATATGATTAGATTCTGCTACATTTAAGTATGATGATTACTTTCTATATGATTAGATTCTGCTACATTTAAGTATGATGATTACTTTCTATATGATTAGATTCTGCTACATTTAAGTATGATGATTACTTAATATATGATTAGATTCTGCTACATTTAAGTATGATGATTATTTTCTATATGATTAGATTCTGCTATATCTAAGTATGATGATTACTTTCTATATGATTAGATTCTACTACATTTAAGTATGATGATTACTTTCTATATGATTAGATTCTGCTACATTTAAGTATGATGATTACTTTCTATATGATTAGATTCTGCTACATTTAAGTATGATGATTACTTTCTATAATGATTACATTCTATATGATTAGATTCTGCTATATCTAAGTATGATGATTACTTTCTATATGATTAGATTCTGCTACATTTAAGTATGATGATTACTTTCTATATGATTAGATTCTGCTACATTTAAGTATGATGATTACTTTCTATATGATTAGATTCTGCTACATTTAAGTATGATGATTACTTTCTATATGATTAGATTCTGCTATATCTAAGTATGATGATTACTTTCTATATGATTAGATTCTACTACATTTAA
Source organism: Octopus bimaculoides (assembly GCF_046866305.1). NCBI lineage: Eukaryota > Metazoa > Mollusca > Cephalopoda > Octopoda > Octopodidae > Octopus > Octopus bimaculoides. The sequence continues at coordinate 21,921,794 of NC_142954.1, read as the reverse complement.
GTATGATGATTACTTTCTATATGATTAGATTCTGCTACATTTAAGTATGATGATTACTTTCTATATGATTAGATTCTGCTACATTTAAGTATGATGATTACTTTCTATATGATTAGATTCTGCTACATTTAAGTATGATGATTACATTCTGCTACATCTAAGTATGATGATTACTTTCTATATGATTAGATTCTGCTACATCTAAGTATGATGATTACTTTCTATATGATTAGATTCTGCTACATTTAAGTATGATGATTACTTTCTATATGATTAGATTCTGCTACATTTAAGTATGATGATTACTTTCTATATGATTAGATTCTGCTACATCTAAGTATGATGATTACTTTCTATATGATTAGATTCTGCTACATTTAAGTATGATGATTACTTTCTATATGATTAGATTCTGCTACATTTAAGTATGATGATTACTTTCTATATGATTAGATTCTGCTACATTTAAGTATGATGATTACTTAATATATGATTAGATTCTGCTACATTTAAGTATGATGATTATTTTCTATATGATTAGATTCTGCTATATCTAAGTATGATGATTACTTTCTATATGATTAGATTCTACTACATTTAAGTATGATGATTACTTTCTATATGATTAGATTCTGCTACATTTAAGTATGATGATTACTTTCTATAATGATTACATTCTATATGATTAGATTCTGCTATATCTAAGTATGATGATTACTTTCTATATGATTAGATTCTGCTACATTTAAGTATGATGATTACTTTCTATATGATTAGATTCTGCTACATTTAAGTATGATGATTACTTTCTATATGATTAGATTCTGCTATATCTAAGTATGATGATTACTTTCTATATGATTAGATTCTACTACATTTAAGTATGATGATTACTTTCTATATGATTAGATTCTGCTATATCTAAGTATGATGATTACTTTCTATATGATTAGATTCTGCTACATCTAAGTATGATGATTAGATTCTGCTATATCTAAGTATGATGATTACTTTCTATATGATTAGATTCTGCTATATCTAAGTATGATGATTACATTCTGCTATATCTAAGTATGATGATTACTTTCTATATGATTAGATTCTACTACATTTAAGTATGATGATTACTTTCTATAATGATTAGATTCTGCTACATCTAAGTATGATGATTACTTTCTATATGATTAGATTCTGCTATATCTAAGTATGATGATTACTTTCTATATGATTAGATTCTGCTACATTTAAGTATGATGATTACTTTCTATAATGATTAGATTCTGCTATATCTAAGTATGATGATTAGATTCTGCTACATTTAAGTATGATGATTACTTTCTCTACGATTAGATTCTTCTACATTTAAGTATGATGATTACTCTCTATATGATTAGATTCTGCTACATCTAAGTATGATGATTAGATTCTGCTATATCTAAGTATGATGATTAGATTCTACTACATTTAAGTATGATGATTACTTTCTATATGATTAGATTCTGCTATATCTAAGTATGATGATTACTTTCTATATGATTAGATTCTACTATATCTAAGTATGATGATTACTTTCTATATGATTAGATTCTGCTATATCTAAGTATGATGATTACTTTCTATATGATTAGATTCTGCTACATTTAAGCATGATGATTACTTTCTATATGATTAGATTCTGCTACATTTAAGTATGATAATTTAGTTTAAATATGATTACTTACCGTTAGTAAGTGAAGTGTATGTATAGATAATAACAAACACATTGTTTTTTAACTCTTTATTGTCATTGTCTTGTATTTTCTTATATTCAGGGCCAGGAACTTATCAATTTGAAGCCAAGTTCTTTGACCAGTCCTCCGGAGTAACTGCTTCGTTTCTGGAGAGGAAGAATATGAGAGAGAAACCAAGAAGGCATCTTGTATGTGTATTTTGTTGATGAAAATAAAGTGTGTCTATTGTATTTAATTGTGTGTGTTTGCTTATATATTTATGTACGGTGGTGCATCAGCATGGCCGCATCTTCAAGCTGGAGCTTTGAAAAGAATATAGATATATACTTATATCTGTATGAGTATATATGTATACATATGTACAAGAAATCAATTGAATAAAAATTGGTAATAATAATGATATTATTGTCTGTGTATATATATATTATGAATCTAGTAATGTATGTATGTGTATATATTATGGATCAAGTAATGTATGTGCTTGTGTGTATATATTATGAATCGAGTAATGTGTGTGCATATGTTATGAATCTAGTAATGTACGTGTGTGTATATATTATGAACCTAGTAATGTATGTATGTGTATATATTATGAATCGAGTAATGTATGTGTATATATTGTGAATCGAGTAATGTATGTGTGTATATTATGAATCGAGTAATGTATGTGCTTGTGTGTATATATTATAAATCTAGTAATGTATGTATGTGTATATATTATGAATCGAGTAATGTGTGTATATATTATGAATCTAGTAGTGTGTGTGTATATATTATGAATCTAGTAGTGTATGTATATTATGAATCGAGTAATGTATGTGCTTGTGTGCATATATTATGAATCAAGTAATGTACGTGTGTGTATATATTATGAATCGAGTAACGTATGTGCTTGTGTGTATATATTATGAATTGAGTAATGTATGTGCTTGTGTGTATATATTATGAATCGAGTAATGTGTGTGTGTATATTATGAATCGAGTAATGTATGTGCTTGTGTGTACATATTATGAATGTAGTAATGTGTGTGTGTGTGTATATTATGAATCGAGTAATGTATATATTATGAATGGAGTAATGTATGTATGTGTATATATTATGAATCGAGTAATGTATGTGTATATATTTGTCAGCTTTATTTTTCAAGGTCAATAAAACAGTATGAAGCGAAAGTGACATATCGATTACAATTCAATCAACAGAAAATTAGCATGCAAGTGGCTCAGTACTCCGCAGACACGTCTTCTTCACGTAATTTACAAAGAGATACAATGTGACAAGGCCGGTCCCTTTGAATTACAGGTGTAAGTGATTTTTGCCAGGTAAGTGGACTGGAGCACGGTGAAATTAATGTTTAAGTGGCTGTGTATTCCACAGACGTGTTCCCTGTGAACGGTTTTCGTCGAACGAATCAAACTTAATAAATTATCGAAAAGAAAATAAAATGTCTGGTCCTGGGGTTGTAAACAAGTGATGGCGGATACAAATACTGACTGAAACCGGTCAAAGAAATAAGACAGAGAAAGAAATAAAAACCGTAAGGAGTGGATTTGGTAGGCGGAAACTGAAAGAAGCCCGTTGTATATATGTATGTGTGTGTGTTTGTCCCCACCTCCCAACATCGCTCGACAACCGATGCTGGTGTGTTTACGTCGACGTAAATTAGCGCTTTCGGCAAAAGAGACCGATAGAATAAGTACCAGGCTTACAAAGAATAAGTGCTGCGGTCGATTTGACCGACTATAAAGGCGGTGCTCCAGCTTGGACGCAGTCAAATGACTGAAACAAGGAGAAGAGTAATTTTAACGAGTTCCTACCGCCATTACAAACACCAGCGCCATCTATCTGTAACGTCTCTATTTTACTCTGGCTTCTCCGAGTTACTTCCCTTTGTTTCTCTGCGATCAGAATCTTTATTTCGCTGGACGGATGTGTTTTAGCTTCTGGGACCGATTATTAATTAAAAGACGAACATTGAGGGGTCAATGTAATTAACTACCCCCGCCCGTGCGTATAATTGAAAGGATTACGGACTTTATTATTATTTTTAAAGGCAGAATCGTTAGCACGCCGGACAAAGTGCTTAACGAAGTTCAGTCCGTCTTTACGTTCTGAGTTCAAATTCCGCCGATGTCGACTGTTCCTTTCAACCTATAAGGGTTAGGGTAATTAAAACGCTAGGGGGTCAACATAATCGACTAGTCCCCTCCCTAAAAATATATGTGTGTCTGTGTTTGTCCCCCCACCATCGCTTGACAATCGATGCTGGTGTGGTTACGTCCCCGTAACTTAGTGGTTTCGGCAAAAGAGAATAAGTATTAGGCTTACAAAGAATAAGTCCTGGGGTCGGTTTACTCGACTATAAAGGCGGTGCTCCAGCATGGCCGCAGTCAAATGAGTGAAACAAGCTGGCTGAGTCGTTAGCACGTGTGGGCGAAATGTTTGGCAGCCGTTCGTTTGTCTTTATGTTTCGAGTTCAATTTCCAGAGGCCTCTCGTTCTTTCGGGGGTCGATAAAATAGGTGCCAGTTGACCACTGGAGTCCATGTAACCAACTAGTCCAACATTTTAGGCGTTCTACCCCCACAAGCCACATTCCTAGCGCTCCGCACCGCCATCTAACCATTACAAACATTCGTACAAATTAATTAAAGAAACTGTCCCTGTCAGATGACCGCACAGACCTATTATGGGGCCAACTGACCCCATAATGGTTTCTGTCAAATGATGTAAGATTAAAAGAAATAATGTGTGTGTGTATATATTATGAATTGAGTAATGTGTGTATATTATGAACCTAGTAATGTGTGTTTATATTATGAATCGAGTAATGTATGTATGTGTATATATTATGAATCTAGTAGTGACTGCATATATGTGTGTGTGTATATAAGAGTTTGCCTACCTTTCCATGTCATCCTCTTCTTCCACAGGCTCATGGGTTGGATAGGTATCACTTACCCCTTTTTCACAACACATGACAGAAACACTGCAACAACTTGGAAACTTGATTGAAAAAACAAAGGCCAGTCTTTAAGTGTACACTATACCGAATTATGGAAGAGAATATTCTATGTTGGGGTGGGGGCAGGATAGGAAAATGTGGATTTAACGTTTGAGGAGAAATTTGGTAATTTAATGAAACAAATCTAATCTAGCAAAACCAAAATATATTTTAATTAAAATGTATACATAGGCTCTTGCTAAGCTTTCTTACCAGAATAGCCTGGTACTTATTTTGTGTCTTTCATGAGGATGTAAACACCAACACAGACGCACATATATCTGCAGTGGGACTGAATGGTTGGCAAGCAAACTTCTCTATCACGTAACCACACATGTCAATGCTTCAAGAAAACATTACTGTATTATTGTTACTTCAATCATTTGGCTTGTATTCCGTACATTAGCCTATGCCTCACATCGTACGACACCGGGTACTGAGCCCCACTGTTGGTTAGGTGTTGCACTTCACAGAGGCCTGTTTCTTTTAGCATGTGACATAATAACTGAATAAATATATATATGTACAGTAATAGCTTAGTTGTATACTGTCAAGGGCTCACCAAGAGTGACAAACAACAATACCATCAGTTACTAGGCTCACCTAAAGTAACCTAGATTTTCAGTTGGTGATAGTAGCACTGACTGTTGGTAATCTAGATCTATCAATAATTATTCAGTACAACAGTAATTATAAAAGCATATCAGGTATGTGAATCGAGTAATGTATGTGCTTGTGTGTGTATATATTATGAATGGAGTAATGTGTGTCTGTATGTATATTATGAATCTAGTAATGTACGTGTGTGTATATATTATGAATGGAGTAATGTATGTATGTGTATATATTATGAATCGAGTAGTGTGTGTGTATATATATTATGAATCTAGTAATGTATGTATGTGTATATATTATGAATCTAGTGATGTATGTATGTGTATATATTATGAATCTAGTAGTGTGTGTGTGTCTGTTTATGTTATGAATCGAGTAATGTATGTGCTTGTGTGTATATATTATGAATCGAGTAATGTGTGTGTATATATTATGAATCGAGTAATGTATGTGTATATATTATGAATCGAGTAATGTATGTGTATATATTATGAATCGAGTAATGTATGTATGTATGTGTATATATCATGAATCTAGTAATGTGTGTGTGTATATATTATGAATCGAGTAATGTGTGTGTATATATTATGAATCGAGTAATGTGTATATATTATGAATCGAGTAATGTATGTGTATATATTATGAATCGAGTAATGTATGTGCTTGTGTGTATATATTATGAATCGAGTAATGTGTGTGTATATATTATGAATCGAGTAATGTATGTGTATATATTATGAATCGAGTAATGTATGTGCTTGTGTGTATATATTATGAATCTAGTAATGTATGTGTATATATTATGAATCGAGTAATGTATGTATGTGTATATATTATGAATCGAGTAATGTATGTGTATATATTATGAATCGAGTAATGTATGTGCTTGTGTGTATATATTATGAATCTAGTAATGTGTGTGTGTATATATTATGAATCAAGTAATGTGTGTGTATATATTATGAATCGAGCAATGTATGTGTGTATATATTATGAATCGAGTAATGTATGTGCTTGTATGTATATATTATGAATATGTATCTATGAACATCAGTTTGTGTGTGTGTATGTTTGTATATATTATGAATCTAGTAGTGGCTGCATATATGTGTGTGTGTGTGTGTGTATATAAGAGTGTGCCTACCTTTCCATGTCATCCTCATCACCTCTTCTTCCACAGGCTCATGGGTTGGATAGGTTTGTCTGAAGCAGAGTTGTATAATCCGAGATCCCTCTTATCACTTGCCCCTTTTTCACAACACATGACAGAAACACTGCAACAACTTGGAAACTTGATTGAAAAAAACAAAGGCCAGTCTTTAAGTGTACACTATACCGAATTATGGAATGGAAGAGAATATTCTATGTTGGGGTTGGGGTGGGGGCAGGATAGGAAAATGTGGATTTAACGTTTGAGGAGAAATTTGGTAATTTAATGAAACAAATCTAATCTAGCAAAAACGAAATATATTTTAATTAAAATGTATACATAGGCTCTTGCTAAGCTTTCTTACCAGAATAGCCTGGTACTTATTTTGTGTCTTTCATGAGGATGTAAACACCAACACAGACGCACATATATCTGCAGTGGGACTGAATGGTTGGCAAGCAAACTTCTCTGTCGCATAACCACACCTGTCAATGCTTCAAGAAAACCTTACTGTATTATTATTACTTCAATCATTTCGCTTGTATTCCGTACATTAGCCTATGCCCCACATCGTACGACACCGGGTACTGGAGTGGAACCAGCAATGAGCCCCACTGTTGGTTATGGGTTGCACTTTACAGAGGCCTGTTTCTTTTAATGTACAGTAATAGCTTAGTTGTATACTGTCAAGGACTCACCAAGTGTGACAAACAACAACACCCCAAAACCATCAGTTATTAGGCTCACCTAAAGTAACCTAGATTTTCAGTTGGTGGTAGTAGCACTGACTGTTGCTAATCTAGATCTATCAATAATTATTCAGTACAACAGTAATTATAAAAGCATATCAGATATACAACTAAGCTATCAGAGAACTGAATTAGTTATGAAGCTGCTGCAATTGATGAAATGGTTGACTAAACTGAAAGGTATAATAAATAAACATTCCAATTGGTCAAAACAACAGGGCCCTAAATGGTATGCACGAATAAAAGGTGGTCAAAGCTAAAAGGGTAACACGAGTCGAACAAAGAAAAATATATGCATTTCAAAGGTCAATAATTAAATTTAGATAAAAGAAAATTTGCTACAGATTCAATTCAAGATCACAGCTCAGGTGGGCATCATCATCATCGTTTAACGTCCGCTTTCCATGCTAGCATGGGTTGGACGATTTGACTGAGGACTGGTGAAACCGGATGGCAGCACCAGGCTCCAGTCTGATTTGGCAGAGTTTCTACAGCTGGATGCCCTTCCTAACGCCAACCACTCAGAGAGTGTAGTGGGTGCTTTTACGTGTCACCCGCACGAAAACGGCCACGCTCGAAATGGTGTCTTTTATGTGCCACCCGCACAAGCCAGTCCAGGGGCACTGGCAACGATCTCGCTCGAAAATCCTACAGGGGCCAGTCAGGCGGTACTGGCAACGGCCACGCTCAAAATGGTTGATTTTAATTTTATAACTACTCAAGAATGTTGCGAAAAACCTATTACAGAAAGGGAGCACATAAGAAAATATATTAAGGTGTTTGGCCAATCAAGTACGATTCCCTTAAGCATAATCTACATTAGCATTAAAGTGTGTAGGGGGGGGGGGGCTTTGGATAGGCCTAACCATTCAATAGTATAGCTCATATTCCTCCTCTTCAAATCATGAATATAATATGCCAATGTAGTAGAATTGGAGTATTTGGCATTCGAAAATGAGCTCATGTGGACCCGATATCTCCTTTTAAATTCAATAGTGCTGCCAATATATCCCCTAACCAAATTATTCTCCTCTCTAACACTACTATATTTACAGAGATTTTTTTTTTTTATTAAGCAAAAACCCCTTAAGAGGACATAAGTTTCGGGGTCCTTGCATATTTAATAAGGTCTACATTTTCTCCTACAGTGACACCTGAGCACTTCCAGCTGCAGTCCTATTTTTATTTTTGTTCTTTGGGGCATGAAAAGAGCACCATGCGAATGTGGTCGATGCCAGTAGCCCCTAACTGGCTCCAGATGAAGGACAAGGAATAGAAAAGAGAAAGGAAACCAAGAACTCTAGAGAAAAGAACAGAATGATACACAAATGGTCACACACCAGAATTACACTAATCAGTCTAGAATCCCCAACCAAACATAAAGCCCAGTAACTCCAACAACAGAATATCCACCAATTGATTACACAAACACAATATAAAACATCTACAGGATTTTTAACATTGGACAAATGCAGCGATTGAAGAGAAAATAAACAAGTTTTTATAGTCAGAGAAGAAGAGACATTGAAAGTTCCAAGTAGGCAATGTGTTATTACTGATTGAAAAAGCTACAAAAAAAAAAAAAGGACACTTTAGTGAGGCAATAGACCCATTGGGGACAGAGATAGATTTTTATGGGCATTTGTCACCTGTGGTGGATTTATGAAACAGTAGATTCAGTTTACTTAACAAAGATAATAGAATGATAAGCTTGATGCCAGACACATTTAAATGATACTACTCGGAAGTGATGTTCAGTAGTAGCCATTACATCCTCATATTCATTCGTTCTATGTTTTTACCCCCACTTGTCTGTACGAGATGTAATGGGCGATAAATGACATTTCATTGCTCCTTCGGTTCGTTGGAGCAAAGTTTTCTTTCCAAAAATATTTATTACATTTGCTTTGTTCTCTTGGCTTGTCCGGAAAGTTCGTGCCGATTTATAGTGGCTTAATCTTCGACTTAGGATATGTTCAAGTTAAAAGATGGAGATTCGCAAAATTGTAATGACCGGACAACCGAATATTTGCCAATGAATGTCAATATACATACGTATATATGGCCGGGTGTTCACATTAAACCAAAAGTTAAGACTCTTGTGTCAATTTGTTCGTGTAAAACGCATTAAAAGGCGACGGTAAAAGACAATGGGTATAAAAAGAAAAAAGATTCTATTCTTTGCCTACCTTGTTGCAGCCATAATTCTTCCTCGGCTTCAATTACGTGACTTCAATCAGAGAGGGTCGATTCTGGAATGGCTTTACATGTATCAATTACATACATCGATTCGTAAACACTCAATCAGTAAAGCTAGCTGTATTTCTTCAGCCGCAGGTATTTCGTATGTTTATTTTGTTTTTTTTTTAATTAATTAATTATTATTTATTTAATTAATTTCGTCTTTGAGAATTAGGAGTATTTAGGAGGGTTAGGAGTAGGAGGGGGACTGGAGTAGGAGGAAAAATGATGAGGCGAGGTAAAAACCCGCCAGGGTCAATGGTCCGGCGATGAAAGAAGTGAAAGGGGAAGGGGGGCGCGAACCCAGGCAGCCTAGACCACCTGTCGCGCCCCAACGCCCCTTCCACCTCAAGCACCACTGTTCCATCTTACTGGCGGCAATTTTATACGTGAAAATTAGGATTTATAAACCTAACTTTTCCCAGAATTCAATGAAAAAAATTGTCTGTGAGGTGAAAAATTTTCATAACAACCCTTAGTGCAGGTCCTGGGTGATTTTGAACACTGCCCAGAATGTTATTCGTGTCTACACAGGCCTTTACCCACAAGACCACCAAGACACCAGCAGAAATCTAGTTAAAAAATGTCATATTTAAACTCCAATTCTCTTTGAGCATGTAAAGGACAAACTTGACACTTTTTTGAAAAATAAATTGTAGAACGACACCTTTTTGAAAAAAAATTATAGAACACGTTTTTGATAAAAAAGAAATTTAATTCCTACAACGTTTGATTGTTTGTTTATAGTTTCAGCTTAGAGCTGCCGCCATGCTGGTGCACTGCCGCCATGCTGGTGCACCGCCGTCAACTTTCTCTGAGCCTCTTTCATTTGGCCGAGATATTTTAATTTCTTTCTTTACATTTCTGATGTCTAGGGATGGATACTGATGTGTATTAGCGAGTTTTCTGGAGAATTTAAAAGGCAAATATGCCTTATCTTGTCTTACTGATTTTGCCCCAGCCAAGTTTGTCCTTTACATGCTCAAATAGAATTGGCGTTCAAATATGACATTTTAAAACTAGGCTTCTGTTGGTGTCTCGGTGGTCTTGTGGGTAAAGGCTTGTGTAGACACCAATAAAATCCTGGGTAGAGTTCAATATCACCCAGAGCCTGCACCAAGGGGTCTTATGAACATTTTTCACTTTTTTTTTTATCTCACAGGGACTGACAAACACGCACAAACAATTATATATAGAACATAAAACCATTATATATGTATATATACTCTTTTACTTGTTTCAGTCTTTCTTTTGACTGGCCATGCTGGAGCACCGCCTTTAGTCGAGCAAATCGATCCCAGGACTTATTCTATCGGTCTCTTTTGCCGAACCGCTAAGTTACGGGGGACATAAACACACCAGCATGGGTTGTCAACGATCCTCTCCCTGCTGACCTCAAACTGAGACCCATCATTGCTGGCCCTGCTTGTGAAACCCACCGTTTGAGCAACTTCCTCGACATCTTACTCAAACCGTTTCTAAAATATGTGAAAAGTTTCATCAGGGATGACTTAGACATGCTAAACCACTTCCCGAAGACAATAAGTGAAGGAACCCTGTTAGTATCATTCGATGTGGTGAATTTGTACACTATAATCCCACATGATTATGGTATAGAAGCGATGATCACCTTCTGGCTAGAAAAATACCCACAAGTGATGCCAGGACGCATGAACCACAGATTTATAATCGCAGCACTCCTAACACCAACCACCCCACACAGTGGACTGAGTGCTTTTTACGTGGCACTAGCACAGGGGGAGGTCAGTTTTGGAAAGGTTTTTTTACAGCTGAATGCCCTTCCAAATGCCAACCACTTTACAGCAGGTGTGTGAAATGGGCTCAAAAGCTTGGTTCATCTGTCACATGGGTCCTCTCGCAACATTTATACTGTGCACTTAGGATACACCGACCTAACCTCTGGTCAGAACCTAACGCCAATTTCCTTGAACTCTTGCGGGGTCACCATGTCTGTCCCAAGTGAAAGCCCGAAAGCAAAAGTCACACGCACTAGTTGTCCTTCTGCTCACATGTCTGTCCTTCTTGCAAGGCCCCTTGACCGTTCATATGTCATCACTTACCTTATACTTCCAACCTATCCCACCATCTTTGTCATATACTATGTGTAGTAAGAGGCTTGCTCCCCAACCACATATGGTTCTGGGTTCAGTCTCACTGCATGCCACCTTGAGCAAATGTCTTTTGCTATAGTCTCAAGCCGACCAAAGCCTTGTGAGTGGTTTTGGTGGATGGAAACTGAAAGAAGCCCATCGAATATATATGTGTGTGTGTATCCTCATGTCTGCGTGTCTGTCTCCCATCACTGCTTGATAACTGGTGTTAGTGTTTATGCTCCTATAACCTAGCAGTTCAACAAAGCAGACCAAAATAAGTGCTGGATTCGATTCATTCGACTAAAACAGAATTTTTCAAGGCCATCACTTAAGGGCCGGTGTTGAGGTTTTTGACATCCCTATAATGTAGTGGTTTTGTAAAAGGAGATTTATAAAAAAACAAAAGAAAGAAACACCTCCTGTGTTCATAATGACTACATACACACTCACTCAAACATGTATATGGGCATACACATACAAACAAATATGTGCATGTACGTACTCATATGTATACACATATCCACACTCCAAACACTATTATGCCAACTTACTGATTGTCCTATCTATATACATATATAAGTAATGCTATATTTACCTAATATTGAGGTCTCATTCTTTTGTTGTCACTTTATTATTATCATTATATATATACATACATACATACATGTGTGAGCATGTATTGTACACGCCAGTAATCTAAAAATGTATTCCAACAGACAAGGTAACTCTCATGGAACCAGGCAACCGAAATATAATGCTTTCAAAAACTAAACCTTTTCCAGGTGTCTTTGGACAAACTTAATCTTCTTGAGTTCTTGAGATTTCAGACAGAACAATAAGGGATTATATATATATGGTGTACATAAAGAAAACAGCTGGCCAACTGAGGGGGTGTATATTGATGTGTGTATATATATATATATATATATATATATATATACATGTGCATGTACGTATGTATGTGTGTGTGTGTAGACACACACACTCTTATGATTTTAGTGTTGTGAATGCTACACCTTAAGGATTTCAAAATATGACTGGAATCTGACAGTGTGGATAGCCTAAAGTTTGGCTTTTGTGCTGTACTGGAAACACCTCTTTCTATCCTCCCAACAATCCATACATACATATATGAGCCTGGTGCAGCCTTCTGGTTCGCCAGTCCTCAGTCAAACGATCCAACCCATACCAGCATGGAAAGCAGACGTTAAACAACAATGACGATGATGATACAGTTGAAGTTTATAGGAAAACAACAGACAAAGACAGGTGTATGATCAACAAGCAAGTTATATTTGTTTGATGCTTGGCAAAAATGAGCCGACACTCTTCAACAGGAAAGAATGGAGAGCAGGGTATTAAGTAGTACCAGCATTGCTAGAAATAAGACTCTTATTTCAAGCAATGCTGGTACCATTTTGTACCTTCTGTCACTCTAGTGACATCTATAAATTTGCCTTTAGGCTGCTAAATTACTTATAAGCCACCCATATTATTTATATGACTGGCACCGGTGTCAGCGGAGCACTAACAGCACTGTCCAAGCGTGATCATTGCCAGAGCAGCTGTCTGGCTTCCGTGCTAGTGGCCCGTAAATAGCACCATTTGAGCGTGATCGTTACCAGCATCGCCTTAGTGGCACGTTAGAAAATCATTCGAGCGAGATCGTTGCCAGTGCCCCTGGACTGGCTCGTGTGCAGGTGGCACGTAAAAAACACCATTTTGAGCGTGGCCGTTGCCAGTACCGCATGACTGGCCTTCGTGCTGGTGACACGTAAAAGCACCAACTACACTCTCAGAGTGATTGGCGTTAGGAAGGGCACCCAGCTGTAGAAACTCTGCCAAATCAGATTGGAGCCTGGTGTAGCCATCCGGTTGCACCAGTCCTCAGTCAAATCGTCCAACCCATGCTAGCATGGAAAGCGGACATTAGACGATGATGACGACGAATGTGTATTATATATATACTGTGACAATTATAAGGGTAGAAAATTTGGAAAAATTTTCATACCAGTGGCAAGCATGAGTAATAAAAGTCAATAAAGAAACATATTTTCAAATATAAGACTGTATAAGTATTTATACACAGAGGGGTTAACTATAAATAACTTTTGCTTTCATTCTCTTTGGAATTACCTTTTTTTTCGTGGTTTGGCTTTGGCCCCGCTTTCTTGCATGTAAGGCATCCTGCCAAGGGTCACCTCTCTGTGTACAAATACTTATACACTCTTATATATGTAACTGCCCGAAATGGTCGTGACTTCTGGAACTTGACTGAGGAAAGAAAGCCACAAATGACCCATCCTCTTTGGCCTGTCCTTCTAATTGTTGTTTCTCTTGTCCGCCTTTGTATCATCCAGATGTTTTAATGCCCTCTCTTCTCTATTGCATTTTTGTTCCATATATATATGTATGTGTGTGTGTGTGTGTGCAGGAGTGGTTGTGTGGTAAGTAACTTGTTTACCAACCACATGGTCCGGGGTTCAGTCCCACTGCGTAGTACCTTGGGCAAGTGTCTTCTACTATGGCTTCGAGCCAACCAAAGCCCTGTGAGTGAATTTGGTGGACGGAAACTGAAAGAAGCCCGTAGTATATGTGTATGCGTTTTTGCGTCCCCGTAATTTAGAGGTTCGGTAAAAGAGACTGATAGAATAAGTCCTGGGGTCGATTTGCTCGACTAAAGGCGGTGCTCCAGCATGGCCGCAGTGAAGTGATTGAAACAAGTAAAAGAGTATATATATATATATATATATATATATATTGGAGGATTTGTTTTGAAGTTTGAAAATACACCTGAATCTCAAAACGTGTGGTCGTTTGTAAATTTTGTAATAGATGTGTGGTAAGTAGCTTGCTAACAAACCACATGGTTCCGGGTTCAGTCCCACTGCGTGGTATCTTGGGCAAGTGTCTACTACTATAGCCTCGGGCCGACCAAAGCCTTCGTCTTTCTGGAGTAGTTCTAATGCGACTGAAATTCTATGAGAATGTTTGACTTCGTAGCCATGGGAACGGAAATTAGGAGGACAAAATGCTTTACGTTCTGAGTTCAATTTACACGGGGCGGGGGAAAGATACGTAAAATGAATTAAATTAGTACGAAAAATCTTACATAACGCAATGATAAATAATATTACGAAACCGGTATGCATTTCAATCTCTTTAACAGCTCCCAACAATGACTTTTATTCCCACCTCAGTTCATCTAATTGCATATATCTATCGTTACTTTTCATAAAAAGACTTTACGTTTGTTTTTCTTCTTATATTTCCACGTGTGTTTCTATTTTGTGCCATATTTCTATTATATTTCACTACACGTGAGAATGAAAATGCCACAAACACCAAACTCTACAGTTAAAAGTCTCAACGAAGAGACTCTTAAGGAACTGAGAGAGATCAACACGAATTTGAGACTTTTGATTAGCAACACTGATGAACTCACTCGCTCCACACAAGAGGAAAAGAAGAGAATGAACAATCCCTGGAACAGCTCAATCAACATTTGTCCGAATTATGCACCACTCTTCATTCTTTACCACATAATAATTGCTTAAATGAAAATCCACCTACAGATGATAAACAAGATAGAAGCCCATCCCCCTCCACTAGCAATTAAAAACCGCATTATACACATATAGAATGAAAAACTTAAAACCAGAAAGTTTTCTTTCTGAAACATGATCAAAAACAACCACAAGGCAGAAATTTATGAACACTGGTTAAATTCTGCCTCATAAACTCCAAATTAAACGTATTCCAAACGAACAGGACCAACAAAGACAATTAAGGGAGAAACTAACACTGGAAAACATGAAGACAGAAATAGAACTGCTTAAGCTTAGAGCGCTGAGCAATGAAGAAAAATTGAAGAACATAGATGAGGAAATCTACAACAAATTAAAGAAACATTGAGATGGTCAACGCTTGGAAAGTGTCTTTAAACTGTGGCAAACAACTTGTGAAGCTGAAGAAACAAACTCGCTACAAGGCTGGCAAAGACAAGGCAATTTGTTTATTAACTACGAAACACAGTTCATCGTAGAATAGGCATCGGATAAGCCCTTGCTGAAGGAAAATAAAGCAAAAACATACACAGAAATGAACCCAAGCTTATCGAACACAAACCAGAGACGGACAAGGGGAGGCAACTCCACCGACATTACATTCCCAAATAACTTAGAAACAACAATCAGGAATTCAGCCGATAACAGAGAATCTGGACGGAATCTTCATGGCATCCTACAAAGAAATCAAAGGTTCCATGGAAACGTCGTGACGAAGCAAAACTTATGGAAGAATTTACCTCCGAGACTTGCTTACTTCGATCAGAGAGGGTGGGTCGATTCTGGATTGTCGAATGCTTTTCATAGACTTCGTTTAAATATATCTTGCTAGACGTCAATCCGTCTCTTGTCACACTCAATCAGTAAAGCTAGCTGCGTGTCTTTAGCCGCAGGTATACGTACGAAATGTATGGGGTTTTTTTCTCATGTTCCTTTCTTTCTTTTACTTGTTTCATTCATTAGACTGCGGCCATGCTGGAGCAGCGCCTTAAAGTTTTTTTTTATATAATATATACTAGCCTCCCTCTCTGACACGATGCTACACACAGCATATATGTTTGTGTATATATATATATATACATCAGCTGCCTTAACTCGTACAGGTCAGTGGATCAGTGAGTATAAGCGTTGGGGGGGGGGGTATTTTGGGTGCGGTACTCCCTTTCATTTATAACCACCCGTACGGGTTTTTGGACTGTTATGTGTATATATACAAACAATTATATATAGAACATAAAACAATTATGTATATATATATAGATATTTGTTTTGCAAGAGATATTGATGGCAGACGTGGTCAGAGTAATGCGAAATGTCTCCTGCATGTGCAACCCTACAGAATTAAAGAGACATATACAACATTTCGTTCACCGCATGCAGTTCTCAGGTTACAGCCATTAAAGAAAGGATCAGGGTATACAAAGGAGCTATGAAGAAGTTTGAAACAATCAAACCTAACGGTAGGAATGGGATTTGCCCACTCTATAGGAGCAAATCATGGAACACCATTGAAAGGATTAAGAAGAAAATAGGGAAGGCCAGCTCATGGTATGATAGCCACAAATACCAGAGCGTCATGTTCGTCGACACCACCCCTAGAGGTGAACTGGCGTACCGCTTTAGAAGGGCCCTAGACAAACTTAAGCTAAGAATTAAGGTTGTTGAAAGGCCAGGCAACCCTATTAAATCCTTTATCAGTAGAGCATACCCTTTTAGTAGAACCCCCTGCACTGATAGGAACTGTACTGTATGTAGATTTAGCCCACAAACAAACTGTAAAACCAGAAATGTGGTCTATAGTATAAGATGTACAGAGGGACGATGCAGTAACAAGACAACGACATACACACACATCTAGGCATACAGGCGAGCACACAAAGGCATGCATACACACACTGATGTTCATAGACACACACACACTGCTAGATTCATAATATATACGCACACAAACACATACATACACACACAAATATTCAGACCTACAGACATATGGAGACATACAGACACACACACTGCTAGATTCATAATATATACGCACACAAATACATACATACACACACTGCTAGATTCATAATATATACATACACACAAACACACACTGATGTTCATAGACACATATGCAGTCCTACACACATATGGGGACATACAGACACACACACACTGCTAGATTCATAATATATACACACAAGCACATACATACACTACTAGATTCATAATATATACATACACTGCTAGATTCATAATATATACATACACACTGATGTTCATAGACACACATGGAGACATACAGACACATTGCTAGATTCATAATATATACACACATAAAGGCATAAACACATACATACACACTCTTTTCTATTCCTTGTCCTTCTTCTGGAGCCAGTCAGGGGCTACTGGCATCGACCACGTTCGCATGGTGCTCTTTTCATGCCCCAAAGAACAAAAATAAAAATAGGACTGCAGCTGGAAGTGCTCAGGTGTCACTGGGGCAGGCATTGATGATTCAGTGCTTAGGAATGCTTCTGTAGGAGAAAATGTAGACCTTAATAAATATGCAAGGACCCTGAAACTTATGTCCTCTTAAGGAGTTTTTGCTTAATAAAAACAAAATCTCTGTAAATGTAGTAGTGTTAGAGAGGAGAATAATTTGGTTAGGGGATATATTGGCAGCACTATTGAATCTAAAAGGAGATATTGGGTCCACATGAGCTCATTTTCGAATGCCAAATACTCCAATTCTACTGCATTGGCATATTATATTCATGATTTGAAGAGGAGGAATATGAGCTATACTATTGAATGGTTAGGCCTATCCAAAGTCCCCCCCCCCCACACACACACACACTTTAATGCTAATTTAAACAGATGTAGATTATGCTTAAGGGAATCGTACTTGATTTGTAAATGTTTTGGGCCAAACACCTTAATATTTTCTTATGTAGCTACACCAATGCTAGAACGGGACGACACTGCATAATGCCAAAGATCCCAGCAATGCCATCGCGCTTCAGGACCAGTTACTGCAACAGTTTGGGTTTCAGGGGCCCACAGCTTTTTAATATTCTCCCAAAGAGCCTGAGGAACCTGCACAAAGTAGATGTAGGGGTTTTTTAATCAAAGCTGGACCTCTTCCTGTCGAGAGTCCCAGATGAACCTACCTCGCGGCAGGAGGTGCAAATGAGGGTTGCTAAATCAAACTCAATTCTTCACCAAGTGCCACAAATTGTAAGAGGCTCCCTGTAATAACAGTGTAGCAACACGGCGGTGCATCAGCATGGCCGCAGCTCTAAGCTGAAACTATAATTAAAAAAAAAAAAAATATATATATATATATATATATAAAGTTATCTATATATATATATATATATATATATATATATTTATATTTATATGTATATATATATATATTTATTTATATATATATATTTATTTATTATATTTATTTATATAAGCAACAGTAACATCCACCCTTAGGGGTCAGCCACATTTAAATGGCAAATATACTTCACTTTATCGTGCAGTTACTGTTAACACCTCGTTCAGAGATTTGACATAAATAACTATATATATATATATATGTATTTATATATATATATATCTATTTATATATATATATTTTTTTTTTAATGTTTATTTATTTATATATGTTTATTTATATATATATTTATTTAGTTATATTTATATATATATATGTATATATTTATTTATATATATATATATATATATAGTTATTTATTTATAATTTTCGTTTATATACACTAATTTATAAATAATTTTTTATTTCTATATAAATATTTATTTATATATATATTTTTTATTTGTGTGTATATATATATTTATTTATTATATATATATATATATATTTTATATTCATATATATTTATATATCTATATATTTATATGTATAGTTATTTATATATATTTATTAATATATATATTTATTTATTTTTATATATATATTCATACATATATTTATTTATATATATATTTATTTATTTTTATATATATATTCATATATATATTTATTTTTATATATATTTGTTTATTGTTATATAAATTTATATACTTATACATATATGTATTTATTTATAGATGTTTATTTATTTATATATATACTTATTTATTCATATTTTATTTATGTATATTTTTTGTTATTTATATATACACACACATATATATACATACATATATATATATATATATATATATATATATATATATACACAAATATATATATATATATACATACATATATACACACACACATATGTATATACATATGTATATATCTCCTTCCTTTTCTCCGTATCCTTTCTGTAGAAAAGCGTAGCTCGAAACGTTAAAGACTTTATTCCCGAGCGTTAAACTATTACAACCTTTCGTTGTTTACACCACCTGTCCTTGTCTGTTGTCGTTTTTTTCGTAAATTCTCCCATATAAATATATATATACACACATATATATACATATATATGCTTGTATATATATTTTTTTTCTTCTTTTATTTAATGGTGATATAATTGTTTTCATAAATTAATTTTTTCTTAGTTTATATTAAAATTAATGTTATTCATTTTACGTTTATAATTTTAGTTTAACCTAAAACTTCGTTTAAATTGTATTTTAAACGAAAGATTCGTTAAGATAAGATTTCTATTTAATATTTCTGTTTATATTATAATAAACGTAAAGTTAATAACGTGAAGTTTATAATTTTCGATATGATTACTATTAAATTCATTTTTAACAATATTGTTGAACGCTTTTCTATCTTAATTTAATAAATACTTTTATATACGACCATTTGTTGTTTATTGTTGGTTCATATATACATTCTTTTAAAGGGCATAAAACAAACAAACCAAGGGAGGTAACTCCTATTCAATAATGCTAACAGAAGCCAAGGGAGGTAACTCTTGTTTAATAATGCTAATAAAGGCATAAACGATGCGTGTTTAACCGTGTTATTATACATTCAACACTTGCCCTTTGATGCCTTACACCATTTTCTTTAAAAGGTCATAACACGGTACCATGAGGTAACATGCAATCTCAGTTTATGGTGCTTGTAAAAACGCAAAGACGAAGAGACTTGTGGAAAATTTTATTGAAAGAATGATTGGTTTCTATAGATATTTACAATCAACAGTATGAATTAAATGATTTCTGGTAGTGGCAAATGATTCCATTTCCGTATATTATATGTCTGATGCATTCTGGGATTCAAACTGAAAGCAAAATAACAGACATTAAAATATAGAGTGATAAACAAAATATAATGTGATATATTATATAACATAAACAAAATAGTTTTAGCTGCGAAAACACCAAATGACATGTGTACAAGCATTTCAGCTTGACTGACATAGTTTTCTTCAGGGCATGAAACTAACAATGGTTCTGATCTAAACCATGTGTGTGTGTGTGTGTGTATATATATATATCAACAAATATATATTTATATATATATATATATAGTTATTTATTTATATATATATATATATATATATAAATAAATAAATATATTTATATATATATATATTTATTTATATATTCTTTTATTTATATATATTTATTTATATGTATATTTATTTATATATATATATAAATAAATATATTTATATATATAGTTATTTATTTCTTTATATATATATTTTTATTTATATATATATATTTTTTAGTTATATATATAGATTTATTTACATATATATATGTCGTTATATATATTTATTTATATATATATTTATATATATAATTATTTATTTATATCCATATATATTTATTTGTTCGAAAGTACGTAAGTTCGTTTGTACGTACGTACGTATATAACCATCCCATGTTGGCACTCCGTCATTTACGATGTCGTTTACGACATCGAGGCTTCCAGTTGATCCGATCAATGGAACAACCTGCTTGTGAAATTAACGTGCAAGTGGCTGAGCACTCCACAGACACGTGTACCCTTAACGTAGTTCTCGGGGATATTCAGCGTGACACAGTGTGACAAGGCTGGCCCTTTGAAATACAGGTACAACAGAAACAGGAAGTAAGGGTGAGAGAAAGTTGTGGTGAAAGAGTACAGCAGGGTTCGCCACCATCCCCTGCCGGAGCCTCGTGGAGCTTTAGGTGTTTTTCGCTCAATAAACACTCACAACATCCGGTCTGGGAATCGAAACTGCAAATCCGCTGCCCTAACCACTGGGCCATTGCGCATCCACAACCAGCTTATATGCACATAGATTTTAATAATAACATCTTAAATTGACCCTGGTTGAGAAGCATTGCATCAAAGAATTCTGACAATATGAGAATGGTAGACTGTACTCACTTTCTGAACATTCTTGACATTTACAACTCATCATATTCACATAGAACCCTGTATGTTCAACTTCATTTGAACCACACACCATCTGTACAGGAATCGGTTCACTTGGTTTCCCTTGACAACAGGTACAGTTTTTATGAGTTCCAGGGCCTTCATTTGCATTCATCAATACTGGTAATTGGGAACTGAGTCCGCAATTGCCTTCACAATAAAGGTACATGATCTTTTTCACAGATTTACACTCAGCCAACGGATTGAACAAGAACTCCATCTTGGACTTCAGTGTACAACGAGCTGAAATAACAAAAGGTAGAAAAACATTGGAATTTACATTTTGTTTATCTTTCTCTGAATAATTTTGAGATTTTCTGATTATTCTTATAGTGTTTACTGGAATTTTGGATTCATTTTGTATTATTAGAGATTGGTAGGAAATCATTACCTGTTAGTTTGATAGAGCATTGAGTTATTGATCATATTTTGTACTGGTGTTGTTCTGTACCCATGGTAGCGTCAAAGAGTTTTTTTTTTAAATCATAAAGTTATTAATGATCGTTGCCAGTGCCCCTAGACTGGCTCTTTTGTGGGTGGCACATAAAATACACCATTTTGAGCGTGGCCATTGCCAGTACCACCTGACTGGCCTTCGTGCGGGTGACATGTAAAAGCACCCACTACACTCTCTGAGTGGTTGGCGTTAGGAAGGGCATCCAGTTGTAGAAACTCAGCCAAATCAGATTGGAGCCTGGTGTAGCCATCTGGTTCACCAGTCCTCAGTCAAATCGTCCAACCCATGCTAGCATGGAAAGCGGACGTTAAACGACGATGATGATTAAATGGTATCACAGTTATGTACAGCAACACTGCAAATGCTGTACAAACTGAATAAATGGCAAGCTCATCCTCGTTTAACGTCCGCTTTCCATGCTAGCATGGGTCGGACGATTTGACTGAGGACTGGTGAACCAGATGGCTAAATAGGCTCCAATCTGATTTGGCAGAGTTTCTACAACCTAACCGACAAAAAATATATTAAAAAATTGTAAACGAAGAAGCAAGGGTCTTCAATGTGGTTGTGTGATTGACTAGAAGCAGCAGATAAACCCTTCCTGTATCACCTCCTATTGTCTTAAAGATGAGGAAAAATGTGTTTAATAATGTAGTCCTAGATACACAATGGCTATGGTGAAAAAAGTTGAGATGGCAATAGATGAATATCCTTGATTAGAAAATGTTTAAATATTTTGTGTGTTGTAGAAATATAACCAGCTTATGTTGGCACTCCGTCGTTTATGACGTCGAGGGTTCCAGTTGATCCAATCAATGGAACAGCCTGCTCGTGAAATTAACATGCAAGTGGCTGAGCACTCCACAGACATGTGTACCCTTAACATACAAATCTGATTCTCTGTTCAACCAGGGCAAAATGAGATTAGCAAAGAGAGTTAAATAGCCAGAGGCCACTGCTAATAGACCTCCTGACATAATATATACACTGCTTGTCAGTGTGTCTCACTGAACTATTAAATTTGTTTAAGTCTTACATTGTTTTTTCACACATCTTGGACAGCATTGGTTTGGAACATCATAGGACAATTCTTCATCCTGAAAAATTAACAAATAAACAAATTAATATATCAATAAAAAACATATATATATGCATGTGTGTAGCAAAAAATGTATAGAAAAGTTTGAACAATGTATAAGATGCTGTCATGATCAAAAAGTTATTAGCTTTTGGCATGAATTAAACATCAACCTTATAAATATATATATATATATATATATATATATATATATATATATATATATATATATATATGTAATAATATACATATGGAAAATACTGGTACCAAACTTTGGCATCAAGTACTACACGAATGCCTGCACAGGTCGCCACTGCATGGTACCAAGGGTACCGTCCACTGCATCTCACATAAGAACAAGGTACTGCAACAGCCTCGGTTTCAGAGGACCTCAGCTCTTTAATGCCCTGCCAAAACATTTGAGAGACCTTCAAGACATGGATATAGAGGTCTTCAAAACAAAACTCGACGCTTTCCTCTCCACGATACCAGACGAACCAATGGCTCAAAATGAGACACAGTTTAGGGCAATGTCAAATTCTCTTATACACCAGATGTGCCATCAAAACTCTTGATTGGACTATATCATGTGGAGGAGAAGAGCCATGCAAGGAACGTGAAGAGAGCACAGCATAAAGACAGAAAGTCACAGTGGTGCTCCAGCATGACTACAGCCACTTAGCTGAAACCCATAAATATATATATATATATATTCTAAGCTGAAGTGAAGACAGCATGTTCTTTGTCTATCTCCTTACCTTCTTGGAGATTTTAGGTAAAATTATACTAATGTGTCCATCTGTTTTAATTTAATTAAATTCTATGTATTTATGCAGCTGAGGATTGCTCTGCATTTAAACCTCCAGCCACAATTAAGGCTATCTCTTATTAGAAATTAGTGTCAAACTATTTATAAGAAAATGGTAAACTATTGTAGAATGTTCTGCCTATAATTTGATGTAAAAATATAAGAGACAGGTGCAGGCCTTTGAAGTTAGACAACAATTAATTGTAGGTACCACAAGATATCATCAGACAGAATAAATGGTGAAAGGCATGTCTATCTGCTGTGAGGGTGTTTTAGTACTTGCATGGTATTTTGGACTGAAACAATGATATATTTACACACATATGTCCTTCCAATACCAACCCAAATTCATTACTACCAACTCGACCCCCCCCCCCACTCTATCTACACCTCTCTATCTTCTCCTATACATCTCTACATACCATAGCAACCTCCCTCAACCACTGAAAGCAAATAGATAGATAGATATAGATAGATAGACAGATAAATAGACAGACAGATAAATAGATAGACAGAAAGATAAATAGATAGACAGAAAGATAAATAGACAGACAGACAGATAAATAGACAGACAGACAGATAAATAGACAGACAGATAGATGGACAGACAGATAAATAGACAGACAGACAGATAAACAGACAGACAGACAGACAGACAGACAGACAGACAGACAGACAGACAGACAGACAGACAGACAGACAGACAGACAGACAGACAGACAGACAGACAGACAGACAGACAGACAGACAGACAGACAGACAGACAGACAGACAGACAGACAGACAGATAGATAGATAGATAGATAGATGTGTATATGAAGAAGAATAACAGAGGTTAAATACCAATACAATTATTACAAAATGAATTAACCAACGGGGTTGATATTGGCACAATTCAGACAGTGGAGAACGACAGAACTTGACTGTTAAACTTTATTTTACTGGCTGTGAGATGTAGGAAAAGCAATTGG
The DNA here is from genome assembly GCF_046866305.1 of Octopus bimaculoides. Lineage (NCBI taxonomy): Eukaryota > Metazoa > Mollusca > Cephalopoda > Octopoda > Octopodidae > Octopus > Octopus bimaculoides. The sequence continues at coordinate 21,896,935 of NC_142954.1, read as the reverse complement.
TAACTTTGTTATTAAAATATTATTCACTAGCATTGACTTTTAATTAAGATGATTTTTAAATAAGATGTAATAAATATCAGTTAATGTAACCAGTTGCATAATTATTTAATAATTGATTAGATTTTTTTAAGTTCTGTTCTTATTTTACTCTGCTGTCTTTTATGTTGATGAGATAAATTTTAGAATGTTACTTACTGGTAAACATGTTTTGATTTCACAGACACGGTGGCAAAGAGTCTTTCCACTCACACACTCGCATAATTCGCAATTGTCTTCAGGGTTTATCCAAATATCCTTTGGCTAGATCGAAAAACAATAAATAGAGATTTTTAAAAAATTAATAATATAAATATTTCAGTCAATATTCTCACCTTACTACAGACTTAAATTTTATAATTGATAAACAACGTAGACATTTCAATGAATATATCACAAGATTATATTTTATAGCTGATCAATTAATTTTGTAAACATTTTCAGAAACATTTATAACTCGTGCAGGCAAGGCTGTGTACAAATCTTACTTCAAAACCATTTGGTTTGTGGTTCAGTACTACGGATGCTCTTCCTAATACCAATGCCCTAAAAACAATACAAATAATCTAAAGCATAAGGCAGAATAGTCTTACCTGTTTTGGTTCATCATTAACAAAACAAACTTTGCATTTGCTTTCAGCAACACATGATCCATTCATTGCACGATAGAAATTATCCTTACACGTGCAAGAATTCACCTTGCATGTTGGTTTTCCAAACATATCAGAGCAGGAATGTTCGCAGTATTCTTCTTTCCAGATTTCGTTCTCCTCACAGTCTGAAATATAAATAGAAAGAGAATGATACAATTAGATATAACTTCATTTGTAAATAATAATAATTATTGGTTTATGGCCACAAAATTGATTAGATTGATCCAAGTACATGACTGGTACTTTAGTGACCTGTCAGGACACCCAACCAATCAACACTACTACTATCATAGCAGTCCTCCTTCGAACCCACAAGAGTTAACAAGTGAGACAGAGACAGGCAGAAACAAGAAAAATTCCGCTGTTATTTGAATACTATACAAATATGTCTTTAAAAAGACTTTTCTTTTAAATTTACCAAAATTTAATTTTTCGATAATTTTTCAAAAATCTATTATTCATATTTACTGTTGAAAAGATCTCAAGGATCGAAACCGGTTCTGTAATGTTCTTTATTATAGTATTTTAGCATTTTCTACTTTGTCTTTTTTCCATATATATATGTTCCTCTTCTCACTAAACCTCCCCAGTAAAAAAAAAAAAACAAGCTTAAAACAAAAATGTAAATTCACAATAGTCTTTCAGGCTTAAGAAGATCAGAAAAGGTTTAACTTATAAAATAATTTTAAAAAATTGTAACCATACCGCAGTCCATTTCATTACATTCTTCTGTATCCATTAAGTTGGTTGGACAGTCTTCCTTTAGATTTTCTATAATGGTTCTTTCTCTCACTTTTCTACCAAGGCCACACGTTACCGAGCATGGTGACCAAGGTGACCATTGTGTTATATTGCAACCAGCTGAAACAGGAAGAAGAAAAAATAATCATTGAAATCTTGTTAAACAATGGTCTTTTTGACTTGAGAAGGATTACAAAAGGTTTAACTTAATTAAAAATAAAAATTTGTAAACGTACAGCAATCTTTTTCTCCAAATTCTTTTGTATCTGTTATGTTAGTTAGACAATAGATTTTTCTTTCTTTTTCAATTATTTTATCAGATAAAAATCATTAAAGTACTAAACAAAATAGCTCACAATATATAGTATATATAATAATATGAACAATATATATATATATATATATATATATATATATATATATATTTGACAGGAAGGACAACAAAAGAAAGAAAGAGACCTCGATATTATGTAAATAGAGGAATTTATCTGTAAAAATATGTGACACTTATATAAGAATTATATTCTCATAAGAATTTTCAATGGCCAGATAATTGAAGAGATGGCGGCGTGGCTTTCCACCCCGCCATCCGAAACTCGGAGTTTTATCATGGCTGCCAAATAAGTGTCACATATTTTTACATATATATATATATATATATATATATATATATATATATATATATATATAGGACGTCACCAACTGTAAATAACATGAAGTACGAAAGCAGACACGTTAAATAAGCAAACAACAAGAGAAAAAAATGGAAAACAGGACAAGTAACGCAAAGAACGACCCTTCATCAGTTGTTCGCTGTCTATTTACTCCTCATTTGGAGCATTCACCAACAATATGAGTCTTTGAAGACAGTTGCTCCCATTAATCCCAAAATAAAATTTTGGATTTATGGAGAGTCAAAGTTATGTTCATAGTATATGGTTATCTTCTACTTGTTTCAGCCATTAGACTGCAACCATGCTGGGGCAATGAGGAGATGGGATAGAGGTGACTGCAATAATTGAAGGTGAGGGGTATAGTAATGGCTTATGTTAGATATGTCAGAATCCTGATAATACTTACATATACACTTATCTGTGTTACATTTCTTTGTCTGTTTCAGTTCAATAGAACAGTCGGAAAACGACCATTCTGGTAACAGTTCTCTAGTTCTGACCTTTTGACCCGCGTCGCAAGATTTAGAACACTCTGTCCAGTTTGACCAACTTAACACAGTACAGCCTACAAAGCAAGAAATGAAAATAAGAATAAAAAGGATAATGCTTTTGAAGTTGTTACATTTCAAGGAGGTGGTGAAAAGGACCAGTTTGATTGGCAGAGGAAGAAAACCTGATCACCAATCCTTATTTTTCGAATTTTTAATGGTTCTTATATCAGTTTCAAATTTAACCTGGAAAGGGTTAGAACACTTATGGAATTTAAAGTTGACTACTACATTTAGGTTAAGCTTAGCTGTCTATATAAAAAAAAAACCAAAGTCCTAAAGAAGAACTGCATCAACCTTGTAAAGGTTAGAAATTTTTACAAGAAGTATGCATCTCAACAAGTTTCTGTTATCAGAGTGAAAAAACTAAACACACTTTGGCTCCCCCCATCCCTTTGTGTACCTCTACTAGAAATAATTCTCTTTAGATGACAACACCCAGTTAAAATACTTTAAAACTCAACACAAAAAATGGTTAAATGGCCATAACCTAAATTATAAATGTGATTATTCCCTTTCCCTTAAAATGCTTCTTAATGTTATCGCTTCCTGTTATCTCTTATGTTTTTTTCTTCCTTTTTTTTTTTGTTGTTTGCATATCCTCATAGAATAACCATGTTGACACTGAATGATTACCAGATTGTGCATGGAATACTATACAGGTCAATCATATTACTGCACTATCTAAACATGAAACTTGAAGTAGCTCATGTATAACACCTGTATTCATCAAGTTATATATGTGTGAGTGTATTAAATAAATATGTATGTAGATGTACAACAAAACAATATCTAAAAAGAAATCAAATACGACTGATATAAAAGAAAGAAAACTTACAAGGCACTTCCTCATTACATGATTCTTGCTGCGTGTTTTCGCCTTCACATAATGCACCACTACATTTAGGTAAAGGATTAGAGCATGTTCTTTCTCTCATTCGGATCCCATTTGAACAGGTCGAGCTGCACTCTGACCATTCACTCCACTCTGTCCAGTTACCATCAACTAGAAATGGAAAATGAATTATTTGTGTATCTACTCAGAGTCTGTATCTGCATGTAAAATGATAGTTAAGCTGGTACTAACATATCCAATGTAGAAACCATGAAAGAATGTAATTAGATATTCTTATTTGATGAAAACAAGAAAACTTTTGCTTAATCATCATTGTTATTTTGGCAAGTAAGAAAGATAACTCTGGGCATGTTTTGGACTTATTAGAACAACTCAGTAAAGCATTCATTTTGCATTATTTGCAGAATCATTAGCATGCCAAGCAAAATGCTTAGCGGCATTTTATCCATCTTTACAGAAAATGGATCAGTTCTTTCCATTTTCTGTATGTTAGGGTTATATAACTCGTCGGATAACATAATTCTTTCTACTTAATGCATGAGGCCTGAAATTTTGGGGAAGAAGACAAGTCAATTACATCGAACCCAGTATTATGACTCAGTGGTTAGAGCATTAAGCTCACAATCATGTCACAGTGTGACAAGGCTGACCCTTTGAATTACAGGCACAACAGAAACAGGAAGTAAGAGTGAGAGAAAGTTGTGGTGGAAGAGTACAGCAGAGTTCGCCACCATCCCCTGCCGGAGCCTCATGGAGCTTTAGGTGTTTTCGCTCAATAAGCACTCACAACGCCCGGTCTGGGAATCGAAACCACGATCCTATGACCGCGAGTCCGCTGCCCTAACCACTGGGCCATTGCGCCTCCACCGTGGGAATAGTAATGTTATTAAAACCTCTTGGGGCAGCACTTACCTATTGATAGAGGTATCTTACTGCAGCGAGCTTTATTATTTTGACAATGGCTGTTTGGAATTGAAGAGTAAAAAAAATATAGTAATTAAAACTCTTGAACAAGATTTAAAATGTCATTAAATAGTTTTCAGTGTAAAGTAAGCTTTACCGAGGAATATATGATAAAAAAAAAAGTTAATTATTTTGTTTATTGAAAGACAGCAATACAAAGGACCAGAAGAAATGAGAAAGTTCTTCTTAAATATCATAACAGCAGTATCATCATCGTCATCATCATCGTTTAATGTCCGCTTTCCATGCTGGCATGGGTTGGGCGATTTGGCAAAAGAGACAGTTTTGTTTGACTAAATTTTTCAAGGCAGTGCTGCAACATGGCCACAGTTCAATGACCAAAGCAAATATAAAAAGCAAAAGAAATTACCCTTAAAGCATAGACATCTAAAAGATGTTCCTCATATATTGTGTAGTAACGCCGTGCGCATGCGTAGTCTCACGCATGCGTGGAATTCAACATCCAAGCTTTCCCGCTTCATTCTGTCTCTTTCTTGCTGGCCAGCGATTGAGCAAGGACGTGTTTAGCTGTCTCTCTCCATCTTTCGAACTCACGCTAGACAGCTCACATCAACATAGTCAACTTTCCACCATGAATAAATATTGTTTGTGTTGATAGTCTGGAGTTCAGCGTTCCGTTCAATTCTTAATTTAATATAGGAAAGTCAGGTGTACATCTAATGATGTATAACCCACATTCCTATAAAGTGGTGACCCCGACGTGATTCGTTCATACAGCCCTTCTGATCGGTACACACAGTTTTTCTTACAATTGTTTTTATAAACTGCTTCTTTTGTTCTTAAATTTAAGTTACTTGAATTAAAGAGAATAAACCTACCATGTCTCACATTCAGTTGTATTGATGACTTCATCATTCCTATAGTTTTTATCATTGACTCGACATTCAGGAATACAATCAGTGACGAAACAGTCAGCTTCCTCCGTCACATTTGTAGAATTGCAGCCAGACGAAATTTTCTCATCAATTGTTCTAGAATGTTTAAAAAACAAACATAAACACACGTAGAGCATATAAAAGAAAAAGGGAAAAAATGTTGAGAAACATTCTATCTTTAACAGGAGTGGGGAAGTCAGTTTTATGCTAGTGAATGAGGGGATTGAACTAAGGTAGGTGGGTAGGGGAAGTGCAGGCTCTTGTAAGGGACCTGCATAGCTACTCACATCTGCTAGGAGAAAGGGAAAGAAAGAGAAAACAGTAGGAGCTGCACAAAGGTGGCTAATAGTAATGAGATGCCTAGATGGCTACCACAAGCTATAATGTGAATTGAAGAATCAGTTTGCAAGATGTATGGGAAGGAGAACGAGGGAAAGAGATGGGGAGGCAGAATAACAACAACAATAATACTTTCTATTATAGGCACAAAGCCTGAAATATTGTGGGAGGGGAATAGTCAATTACATCGACTCCAGTACTCAACCAGTACTCGTTTTATCGACCCTGAAAGGATGAAAGGCAAAGTCAACCTCGTTGGAATTTGAACTCAGAATGGGAAGACAGATAAAATACTGCTAAGCATTTCATTCGGCATGCTAACAATTCTGTCAGCTTGCCACCTTAATAATGATAATAATAATAATAATAATAATAATAATAATAATAATAATAATAATAATAATAATGATTTCAAATTTTGGCACAAGGCCAGTAACTTTGTGGGAGGGGGTAACTTGATTACATCAATCCTTCAGTTCATAAATGCCATTAAGGATTTTGCCCAGCATGCTAACAATTCTACCAGCTCTCCATAATAATAATAATAATAATAATAGTAGTAGTAGTAGTAGTAGTAGTAGTAGTAGTAGTAGTAGTAGTAGTAGCAGCAGCAGAAGTTTTTGTTGTTGGTATTGAAGAGAGAAAAAGATGAGAGTAATTAACTTACCTGAATCTTTTTCTGATTCCTTTTCCACAAGAAGTGTGACAGACACTCCAAGAGCTCCAAGGTAGTAAAGCACAGCCTGACAAATGAATGGCAATCAGCAAATATTAGCATTGTGTCAACTCATTTTTTGATATAGAACAATAACAATGCAATACAACACACGGTGATTATATACGGCCTGGGGCAAGAGAAGATGAAGGAGTTGTTGCTTTCAACCACCTGCTTAGAGGTGTCATAGAAGGACACCTGGTGAGGTGATTTGCTGGCACTCCGTCGCTTACGACGTCGAGGGTTCCAGTTGATCCGAACAACGGAACAGCCTGCTCGTGAAATTAACGTGCAAGTGGCTGAGCACTCCACAGACACGTGTACCCTTAACGTAGTTCTCGGGGATATTCAGCATGACACAGTGTGACAAGGCTGACCCTTTGAAATACAGGCACAACAGAAACAGGAAGTAAGAGTGAGAGAAAGTTGTGGTGGAAGAGTACAGCAGGGTTCGCCACCGTCCCCTGCCGGAGCCTCATGGAGCTTTAGGTGTTTTCGCTCAATAAACACTCACAACGCTCCGTTTGAGAATTGAAACCGTGATCCTATGACCGCGAGTCTTCTGCTCTAACCACTGGGCCATTGCGCCTCCACGGTGAGGTGATTGAACAGGTGCTATCATACAAATTTTTAAGTGGATCTAAATAAAAACAAAAATACTGTCATTAAAATTTCATACTCATAAATTTTCTAAACACTAATTTAATGATAATTAATTACTTTACTAAATTCTTTATTTTTTACAAAATCAATACAAAAGGCAGCGTATTTCAACAGAAATATGGTGGCAAAAGTGCTAAGGTATTTTGTTTTTAGGGATAATTATTGAAAAAAAAGAAATTATGTTCCTACATTGTTCTCGTTTGGTACATTCTATCATTCCATTTTCTTGGCATATGCTGGAAAAAAAATTGAAGAAATAAATTTAAAGAAAATTTGGGAATTTAATAAGATATATATTATTTTCTGCTCTAGGCACAAGGCCTGAAATTTTGGGGGAGGGGGCCAGTCAATTAGATTGATCCCAGTACACAACTGGTACTTAATTTATCGACCCTGAAAGGATGAAAGGCAAAGTTGACCTCGGCAGAATTTGAACTCAGAACATAAAGACATGAAATACCGCTAAGCATTTCACCATTTGCTGAACCACGAAGTTATAGGGACATAAACATACCAACACTGGAGACAAACACAGACGCAAAGGCACATATTTATGTATTTATGTGTGTATGTATGTATGTGTGTGTGTGTGTGTGTATATATATATATATATATATATATATATATATATATATGTGTATACATATATATACACATATATATACACACAGACATATATACACACATATATATATATACACACACATATATATATACACACACATATATATATGGCAGGCTTCTTTTAGTTTCTATCTATCAAATCCACCAATAGGGATTTTGCAATAAAATTGTTGTATTCTTCACTTACCATTTCTGACACACATTTGAAGTGGGAACTTCAAATCCTGGCAATCGGATGTTTCCATCCTCATCAAAACATGGACAACTGGAAGCGTTAACACATTCGTTGTTGTACTCAACTTGTCCTTCTGGGCAACGACAGCCTGGTTCACATTCTTCTGTCTCCACACAACTGTTTGGCAAGCGGACATCAGCACAGGTGACAGGACAGTTTCTGTTGTTCTTTTTACATTCTGTCCACACTTTCCCATCGGAACATTCAGGAGTTTCTAAGAAACAAAGATAAAGTGTATTTTATTTTCAAACTAATACAAACACATGGTGGTAAATTACAGACACTTGGTAATAAATTACACTGAGTAGTAGGCGGGGGGGTGATATAACTTCAAATGCTGTTTAAACTCAGTTGTTACTTATTTCATCATCTCTGGAAGGTTAAAAAAGCAGTGGAGTGGGAGAATCATTTGAGCATTTGTTCTCTGCATTCAAAGTTCAAATCCCGTCTCAGCCACCTTTGCTTTCATTTTTCTGGGTTCTGCAGGTGGCACGTAAAAAACATCTTTTTGAGCGTGGCTGTTGCCAGTACCGTGTGACTGGCCCTCATGCCGGTGGCACGTAAAAGCACCTACTACACTCTTGGAGTGGTTGGCGTTAGGAAGGGCATCCAGCTGTAGAAACTCTGCCAGATCAGATTGGAGCCTGGTGTAGCCTTCTGGTTCACCAGTCCTCAGTCAAATCGTCCAACCCATGCTAGCATGGAAAGCGGAGATTATGATGATGATGATGATGATGACAATGATGGTGATGATGATGATGAGTGTCATTTACCTGGGCAGTCGTTCTCACATATTTTACTTTGTAATTTACTTCCGACACATCCTGAACTTGGCAGCTGTCCATTCTCAGTGACACATTCCCTTGCTCTGATTTGTTTCCCAGACATGCAGGCTACATTAGTGCTGCAACCGCTCCATGGTGACCATGGGACCCATTCATCTACAAAGGAGTGAAAAAAAAAAGAAAGAAAGATCAGTTTTATGGCAGAAACAAACAGAAACATGAACATCGTAACATGAACTATTCCACTACCATAATATATCTCCCAGACAGCAATACTTCCAACTGCTATTTCTAAATTTCGGTATGTATGAAGCAATTTTGCTGAACCGTAATTATAATTATGCTTATAATTATAAAATGTTTGTATAAGTTTACCGATAATGGTTCTTTTAACATACCAAACTACTTGGTAAAATTATTAATTATTAATTTTACCCTATATCTGTATATATATATATATATATATATATATATATATATATATATATATATATATATATATATATATATATAAATAAGGGTGGCTTGTAAGCAATTTTTCAACTGAAAGGCAAAAATATATATGTCACTAAAACGACTATTCAGCACCAGTATTGCTAGAAATAAGAGTCAAAACAATTCAGAGTCATAATAACACACCATCTTATTTACTGAATAAGTTGGAGTCAAAGAGAAGGCGTACAACTGGACATTTATTTTTTGGTATCAGTTTAATTGCAGTTTTGCAGTTGGTGGAACAACTTTTGCAAGTTTTGTGATGAGCTTGAAGAAGCAATAATCTGTTTGGAGTTTGGAACAGTTGAGTGAGATATTTTTACTGTATTTTTTTTTTTTTTTGTTAAAGATTTTATAGTATTCCTGCCATGGAACTAATTGTTTTCTAAGTAGAATAAAAGAGTTTTTCTCTATAGGAGCAGCTATTCATGCTGCATGAAAGTATGAACCTTGTAAGGTTTCTTTTGTTGTCGTGTTTGTTGTATATTTGTGCTCTAGGTTTGATCTCTTCAAAGCATGTTGAATTAAAACAATTTTTTTTTTAAAGTAAAATACTTTCAACAAATAAATCTTGTACTTTTGTGATTAATTGTTCATTATTTATTTGTTATTTTATCAATCTGCAGTCATTATTTTGAATTCATAGCATATATCAAACATTCAAATCAAAAAGGAAAAAAAAAAAACAGGAAAGAAACAAAATACAAAATATATTTTCAAACAAAAATATTTTTCTCTCTCTAAAAAGTGATTTCAAGAATAATTTACGTACTGTTGCAGACAACAATATTACAATTGACTATTTCCTCTGTAGCTTCAGTACATGGTTCAGAGCCTGTATGGAAGGACTTAATTCTATGTCGTTTCTTGATTCCATTGTCACAAGTCTTTGAACAAGTTGACCAGTCAGTCCATTCACCATATTTACAACCCGTTTCTTGAAATTAGACAAGAAAAAAAAAAGGAAATAAAACGAGAACCATAGAATTATATTCACAATTTTTTTTAAAATTTTAATATGAAGAATAACAATAGTAACTCAATTTATGGTCCTGTGCTAATGCTAGAAATGAATATAGATTTGATATTAGGGGATGAATAGAGAGAAAATATAAGGGTTTCATAAGGTATATTGCTCCTGGATAAACCCCTTTTTCTCAAAGAAAACAAAAATGGTATTATAGAATGATATTCACTGTTTTTTAAATTTTTTTTTAATAGTTTCAGCTCAGAGCTGCGGCCATGCTGATGCACCGCCGTTAAATAGTATGCACCCTTTTAAAGCCTAGCCACATTCATGGGCCCGGTTTCCCTGTTTCTATGGCGTATGTGTTCCCCAGCTGGCCGGGACGCCAGTCCATCGCAGTGTTACTCATTTTTGCCAGCTGAGTGGACTGAAGCAACGTGAAATGAAGTGTTTCGCTCAAGAACACAATGCATCGCCTGGTCCAGGAATTGAAACCACAATCTTGCAATCAGGATGCTGACACCCTAACCACTAGGCCACATGCCTCCGCTTTGTCTGTTAGTAGTTTTAATATAAGGTGTAGCAAAAACGGGTTGAGCTGGCAGAATCGTTAGCACACTGGGCAAAATACTTAGTGACATTTCATCCATCTTCACGTTCTGAGTTCAAATTCTGCTGAGGTTGACCTTGCCTATCATCCTTTTGGGAAGGAAGGGGTCAATAAAATGGGTACCAGTTGAATACTGGAGTAGATGTAATCAATTTACCCTTTCCCTTGAAACTGCTGGCCTTGTGCCAAAATTTGAAATCAATGTAAAGTGGAACTCAATTCAGAACTTTGTGCCAGTGCTAGAAATGCATAAAGGTTTGTTTGACATCAAGGGATGACTAGAGAAGCTATTTGAGAAGAGTTTCACATGGAATAATGCCCCTGGTGAGAGACCCTCTCTCTCAAAGTAAAAGACGAAAAAAAACTAAAAACTCACAGAAGATTTAAATATGGAAAGGACCACCCACCCATATACCAAGGTGGGGTAAAAAGTAATTTTGTTCTCTGACCTTATATCAAGATAAACAGCACATGACCTTATAGACGGGGTCCAGTTAGATTACATATAAATGAATAATATTCAGTAATTTTAAATCAAATAGCCACAATAAATAAGAAATATAAGAAACAAACCTTTACATCTGGTTTTGGTGCAAGTTATTTCTCCTTTTGCACAAGTACTGGGAAAAAAAAAAGCATCAAAATTTAACTTCCATTTTTATATATTTTCTCGTGTGTGTGTGTGTGTTTGTATATATAAGTGTGTGAGTGGAGGCGCAATGGCCCAGTAGTTAGAGCAGCGGACTCAGTCATAGGATCACAGTTTCGATTCCCAGACCGGACGTTGTGAGTGTTTATTGAGTGAAAACACCTAAAACTCCACAAGGCTCTGGCAGGCACAACAGAAACAGGAAGTAAGAGTGAGAGAAAGTTGTGGTGAAAGAGTACAGCAGGGTTCGCCACCATCCCCTGCCGGAGCCTCGTGGAGCTTTAAGTGTTTTCGCTCAATAAACACTCACAACGCCTGGTCTGGGAATCGAAACCGCGATCCTATGACCGCGAGTCCGATGCCCTAACCACTGGGCCATTGCGCCTCCACATGCGTATATTATAGAGAGATGAAAGAATAAGAACTGAGAGCGAGGAATTGTGAAATATAGGGCCTACACAGAGAGAGAGAGAGAGAGGGGTACATGAGTAGTGTATGACAGAGAGAGAGAGAGTTTTCACTTACCAATTGTTGCAGTCAATATTTACAATAACCCCTTGTTCTATTTTGTCATTAAAATAAACAACTTCCTCCTCAGATGTCTTCCCTGGTTTCCCATCTTTTTCAATCCAGCCAAATGGATTGAAATCATCGTAACCGAATTCTTTCCTGAATGTATCAGCAGTGAATATACACACACACTCTTTTCTGGTGCAATATTTCAATTCCAGGTTTTTCCCATGGCAACCACGCACGTCCTTTGTCTCTGACACATAAATACAAGTTCTGAAATGCGAATCAGAAAAGAAAAAAAAAAAGCAGATAAAAATTTTCTGTGGAAGCAATACTTTATGACGAAAGGCACACGAGTAATTGGCTCATGGAAGTGATAGAATGGAATGGTGTTTAGCCTGAAGATTGCTTTACAGTGTCAGGTAACAGACAGGCAGTTTCTCTATGATGAAAATGTGAAGCTGTAAGATATTTACTTTTAATTGCCTCATAATTAAGGTAAAGACACTCAAAGTATCTTTGAATTCAGCTGCTAAGAAACTCTGCAGCATTGTTATTCTTCATCAGTGTTTGAGGCTGTTGGTATATTGTGTGTGTGCATGTATGTGTGTATTAGAGCATGTCTGCATGTGTTTGTATTGTTTTTATTGAGTTTTCCCTTTCGTGTTCAGATTACTCTGTCAAATGTAAAGCTTATTTGCATACGTTGTTTTGAATTAATCATGGATTATCTCAGAATTTTAAGATTTCAATGATGTGGTTACTCTTTTACTCTTTTACTTGTTTCAGTCATTTAATTGTGGCCATGCTGCAGCACCGCCTTTAGTCGAGCAAATCGACCCCAGGACTTATTCTTTGGAAGCCTAGTACTTATTCTATCGGTCTCTTTTGCCGAACCACTAAGTTACGGGACGTAAAC